>NC_092226.1:30920099-30997599 GCF_036320965.1 Panulirus ornatus | reverse complement strand
CAAAGCAAACACCTGATCCACACATCCTCTACCACTTCTGAAACCGCACTGCTCTTCCCCAATCTGATGCTCTGTACATGCCTTCACCCTCTCAATCAATACCCTCCCATATATATATATATATATATATATATATATATATATATATATATATATATATATATATATCCTATATATATATATATATATATATATATATATATATATATATATATATATATATATATATATATATATATATTCCATAAAAACAAACACAGCATGAGTCTGTGAGCCAATAGAGATGTATGAGGAAGTTAAGAATGTAAGGCAGTTGAATGATGGAAATTCTTTGATTGATGAAAACTCACTTATTATTGTATATGGCATTTGCCAATGGAAAGATACTTTAAGAGCTTTGATGTCGTGCCCACGATATTATAAAGTGAATTACGTGAAAGAAACGATAGATGACTCACTAGGAAAACTGACTAATGATTACGTTTGCTAATACATTGATACATTAATCACTGATGACGTTTGAGGATGCATGATGAATACAGTCAGATGTTCTTGTAGTATAAACGAGGTAGATGTAGGATTTTGTTGTTGTTCTTTGAGTGTCAATGATGATCACATTCCCTGATGAAGTATTGTCTTGATGGATGTGATGAGTACCTGATATTAAGCCCTAGGTGATGGTGTCCCCGAACCACTTGTTTCTGAACTCCTTGAGGACGTCGACACGAACCTTTGAGCAAGAAGAGACCAGCCTTGTACACAAAGGCACAATGCTTGGATTTGATGGCGTAGCCTTCGACCTGATCTTCAAGGGTCTGGTCAAACGCTAAGCCAGCAAACCAAAGGGTCATACAATCGTACTTCGAAAGGTTAATTCACTTTCAATCACAGAGGAAGATAACTAGGCGAGGTGATTCGGTTGATCATGCATTCTCCTCCACCAGTACTGATGATATTAAGACATTCTCTCTCTCTCTCTCTCTCTCTCTCTCTCTCTCTCTCTCTCTCTCTCTCTCTCTCTCTCTCTCTGTAGGAATGATGACGCATTATGGTCAGGTCATACCCTAGTAGCGTCGGGGGTGTAGTAGACATACGTTTGGCGAAGGCAAATGGAACTAGTTTTTTTTTCTTTTTTCGAGAGTAAAGATGCGTTTAGCGAAGCCGAAGTGAATGTGGTTTTATTAAGATTGTGGTGAAGATTCGTTTGGCGAGGCTGAAAGAAACTTCGTTTAATCGAGTGTAGTGAAGAGGAATATGGTGGTGTCTTCCTTCGTAGTGAAGATAATGACGAGTGATACGAATGTTAGCTTTTCAGGCATAATAATATCTTTAATGGGATATGGCTATCTTTAGTTAGTCTATTAATTAATCATTGTTTCAGTCTCAATCATCAGGCAGTAAGAAAAACATTGAAAAATGAACAATAATTATTTTCCCTCATACTTCAGCATTATATCATAACTATTGAATGTGGTGCTTGAATTTACCATTGATTGTCTGTAAACTGATGAACCTGTTCGTACATGGCTTCTCAAACCAAAGCAATCTCATTGGATAAGCGAAATGTGGATCAAGGAGTCGAGCCATAAGAAACTGATTTGAATGTGGTAGTCACCTGTGTTACTCTCATGAAAGAGAAACAATATTTCCGGAGTGAAATATATAATAAAACTGAGATATGGTCTGTAAACTGACACATAAAATCCAACTCACACTAGTATTCTGAGCCTGAGCCACTCTGTTCTGAGCCTGAGCCACTCTCATTATGTGTCACAGCCAGGAACCTTCGTCATTTCCTGACGATCATGAGGGACATTCATCATCCTCATAGGTCTCCCTGGACCCTCATCTTCCTCATGGGTCCTCCTGGACCTTCGTCTTCCTCATAGGTCCTCCCGGATCCTCATCTTCCTCACAGTTCCTCCTAGACCCTCATCTTCCTCATGGGTCCTCCTGGACCCTCGTCTTCCTCATGGGTCCTCCTGGACCCTCATCTTCCTCATGGGTCCTCCTGGACCTTCGTCTTCCTCATAGGTCCTCCCGGATCCTCATCTTCCTCACAGTTCCTCCTAGACCCTCATCTTCCTCACAGGTCCTCCTGGACCCTCATCTTCCTCACAGGTTCTCCTGGACCCTCATCTTCGGCACAGGTTCCTGCTAGACCCTCATCTTCATGTGTATGGATGATGATCATCTGCAATCCTGGCTAAGTCTGGATGTCTGAGAAAATGAGAGAATCATCCATGGGAGAATTATCCATCGTGGGTGAACCATCATCCATCATGGGTGAACCACCATCCGATATGGGTGAACCATCATCCACCATGGCATCATCCGTCATGGGTGAACCATTATCCACCATGGTATCCATCATGGGTGAACCATCATCCACCATGGTATCATCCGTTGTGGGTGAACCATTATCCACCATAGTATCATCCATCATGGGTGAACTATTATCCATCATGGTATCATCCATTAATGGGGAACCATCATCCATCATTGGTGAACCATCATCCATCATGATATCATCCATCATGGGAGAACCGTAATCCACCATGGTATCATCCGTCATGGGAGAACCATCATCCACCATGGTATCATCCATCATGGGAGAACCATCATCCACCATGGTATCATCCGTCATGGGTGAACCGTCATCCACCATGGTATCATCCATCATGGGTGAACCATCGTTCACCTATACATCATGGGAGAACCATCATCCACCATGGTATCGTCCATCATGGGTGAATCATCATCCACCATGGTATCATCCGTCATCGGTGAATCATCATCCACCATGATATCATCCGTCATGGGTGAACCATCATCCAGCATGGTATCATCCGTCATGGGTGAACCATCAATCACTATGGTATCATCCATCATGGGTGAACCATCAATCACCATGGTATCATCCATCATTGGAGAACCATCATCCACCATGGTATCATACATCATGGGTGAACCATCATCCGTCATGGGTGAACCATCCACCATGGTATCATCAGTCATGGGTGAACCATCATCCACCATAGTAACACCCACCATGGGAGGACCATCATCCACCATGGTATCCGTCATGGGTGAACCATCATCCACCATGGTATCCGTCTTGGGTGAACCATCACCCACCATGGTATCATCTGTCATAAACCATCATCCATCATGGGAGAATCATCATCCACCATGGTATCCATCATGGGAAAACCGTCATCCACCATGGTATCCGTCATGGATGAACTATCATCCATCATGGAAGAACCATCATCCACCATGGTATCATCCGTCATCGGCGAACCGTCATCCACCATGGTATCATCCATCGTGGGTGAACCGTCATCCACTATGGTATCATCCATCATGGGTGAACCATCATCCACCATGGTATCACCCATTATGGGAGAGCCATCATCCACCATGGTATCATCCGTCATTGGAGAACCATCTTCCACCATGGTATACATCATGGGAGAACCATCATCCACCATGGTATCATCCGTCATGGATGAATCATCATCCACCATGGTATCATCCATCATGGATGAACCGTCATCCACCATGAGATCATCCGTCATGGAAGAACCATCATCCACAGATTATATGTCATATTTTTGTCATCAAATTAGCTTCGTCTCTGTAGTTTCTGTAACTACAGTAAGTCAGTCGTGACTGATGGATGAGTATGCGAGTGGTGTAGTACAATGGTCAGTAGTTTTATCAAAATAGTTACAGATATACAAAAGATATACACGCGTGGTTGTGGGAGGGAGGACATTCGGTCGAAAATCCCGCTCGACCGACATGTGTGTGTGTGTGGGAAGGGGTCAGTCAATAAAGATTGTGCGAGACTCTGCATATGCAATAAACAGGATATCATAAAACGCGAGGGAGGCGACCCCATAACTGGCCGGCGTAGTGCAGGGTTCAAGTCGTATGGACCAAGACGGCGGGAAAAAAAGAGTCTGGGCAGCTGGTCTGGGCTGTGTCTGGTCACGGGTCAGGAGATGGGAAGGAGTAGAATGTGCGTTCCACCACTTGGGTCCTTTCCAGGCTGCTTGTGGTAGTGGAGGAGATCAGAAGCGAAGGAGAAAGACCTGGAAACCGTATTTCGAAGGAACGAATAAGATCAGTCTTACACTTGAAGCTAAATAGTCATCAAATATTCAACTACACGAGTCTATAGTGTTATTGCCAAGTACACTTATTGGTAAGTCGTTCCGTATATCTGTAAACTGAAGGTAAAGTTCTTTGCCAAGTTTACTCACGGGTTTGTATCCGTTGTTATGAATAAAAAAAAACCCACTGCTCCAGCAGCCTTGAAGAGCTGATGGTATAAAGGTTGCCTGAACCTTTAATCATTCTGAGTGTTTTTATGAGATCACCTCTTACTCCTTTTCCTTCTGACCTAGTCAGGTTTATGTCTTCTGAATGGCTCACGTACGATCTGATCCTCAATCCAGGAATCATGTTTGGAACTCATCGCCGCTGTGCCTTTTCCATTTCATGTTTCTCTGAATTACGTCGACCCATCTGGACGCGATATTCAAGGCTGGGGCGCAGCAGTCAAACGTACAGTTTGAGAATCGTTTTTTCTAGACATGTAGTCGAATGTTGTCACTGTGTAGCCTAGAAGATGGTGCCCTTCTGTTAATGTTTCTAGACAGATCTAACTTAGCTTTAGCTTAGGTTAGGTTAGGTTAGGTTAGGTTAGGTTAGGTTAGGTTAGGTTAGGTTAGGAGACATCATCATGCCCAGGATTCCTCCCTCATGTACGTTGTATATGTCAGCTGAGTTCATATTGCAGTTGTTCTTGCCCTTCCTACCTACAGACTAAACTTTGCACTTATCAAAATTAAAATTCATCAGCCAGCTATGTGCCCAACCCATCAGTTTATCTCTGACGCTGCATCCTTGACTCTCTCTCTCTCTCTCTCTCTCTCTCTCTCTCTCTCTCTCTCTCTCTCTCTCTCTCTCTCTCTCTCTCTCTCTCTCTCGTGGTGGTGTTGGGGATCTTGGAGGTTGTGATGAAGAGGGTGGAGGTGGGGGTGGTGTGTGTGTGGAGGTGGTGATGGAGAGGATGGAGGTGGTGATGGAGAGGGTGGAGGTGGTGGAGATTGAGTGTGTGGAGGTGGTGATGGAGTAGGTGGAGGTGGTGATGGAGAGGGTGAAGGCTGTGATGGAGAGGGAGGAGGTCGTAATGGAGTGGATGGAGATGGTGGTGATAGGGAGGTTGGAGGTGGTGGTGATGGAGAGGGTGGTGGTGATAGGGGGTGGAGGTGGTGGTGGTGGAGTGGGTGAAAGTGGTGGTGATGGAGAGGGTGGAGGAGGTGGTGATGATGGAGCGGGTGGAGGAGGTGGTGATGATGGAGCGGGAGGAGGAGGTGGTGATGATGGAGACGGTGGAATAGGTGGTGGTGATGGAGAGGGTGGAGGAGGTGGTGGTGATGATGGAGAGGGTGGAGGAGGTGGTGGTGGTGGTGGTGATGGAGAGGGTGGTGGGTGTGGTGGTGTCAGCGTTGGGCGTGGCTGAGAGCTGCTGGGAGCGTGTCTCTGGGAGGCTGTGATTGGATGAGAGCCCCTGGGATGAACCGCAGCACCAGGCACAGGAGGAAACCACGGCTGGGGGGGAGGCGGTGTAGAACATGGAGGGGAGGCGGAGGATGAGAGAAGGAGAGTGTGAGGAAGAAAGAAGGAGAGTGTGAGGGAAAAAGGAGAGAAGACAGTGTGGCAGTAGGATACAAGAAGGAGAAGAAGGCATAAGAGATAAATGAGAGGAAAGCAGGAAAGAAATAAGGAAAATAATGAGAAGGGAAATATAATATTAAAGATCTCGATCAGTAAAGACGCGGAGGAGGAAAATAACACTAGAGGAAGACGTCTGGCCCAGGTGCTGCGTGATAGAGCGCCACTCGCTAACTAGGAAAGAGATTCCTACTGAACTCTGGAACAGCCGACGTTTGTTGTGTGTGGTTATTGGCTGGGGGACTGGGCGGGAAGGAGAGCAAGGGAAGGAAGGAACACGAGAGAGAGAGAGAGAGAGAGAGAGAGAGAGAGAGAGAGAGAGAGAGAGAGAGAGAGAGAGAGAGAGAGAGAGAGAGAGAGAGGAAATGACATAAGGACCCCCCAAAAAAACAGGAGGCAAATGACTGTATCATGCAGGTTAGTGTGGACTATGTGTATAATGTCAAAAAGGACACGGATTTAGCGATGATATGTGTAATGAGTAACGATAACTGAAGGTTTATTGATTACACACACACACACACACACACACACACACACACTGCCCAGCGTGTGGAGGAAAGCAAATATCGGGCCCATTTCCAGGAGACGTCCTGAACGGCAGGTGATATACCTGACGAGCGTAGTCTGAGGAACACTTGTAAAGGTAATGAGTATTTGCAGAGGAGGAGCTGCTGCTTCCGTGCAGGCAGGGTGGAGCGCGGAGGTCATGCACTGTGAGCCAGACAGACGTAACCCCGAAGCTTCACGTTGAATGAGAAGCTGGGCGTGCGAACCATAGTCCAGGTTGTCGTAAGACATCCCATCCTCTCCTCTGATGAATCGAGTGTAAGATAAGGAGATGGAATCCCAAGGAATGTAGATAGGAGCGGAGGTGTGGGAGAGGGGCGAACTCCTGTGGTCATTCAGAAATCACCAAAGGTTGAAGGGAAGGGAGGATGTATTACAGCCATGGGTCAGACAGAGCCCAAGCGAATCGTCAAATGACACTGAAAATTTCAGGCAGTTTCTGAAGTGCCTGATGCCCTCAACTCAGTGTACAAAGTAGCTGAAAGGAGAGAAAAAAAAATCCAATATTTGGTCGATTATTATTTTTTGTCGACCTATTGACTTTGAGATGAATGATGTCAGAAATGTCGTTCTAAATTGGCGCCATCATTGGTGTGACTGAGGTCTTCGTGTGGTAGAAGCTGGTCTATTTGTGATGATGTAAATACCTCGTTAGGTAGGCTGGTCTCAGACACGTACGTGTATGTAAATCATTCTGTAATCATGGGAGAAGGGAGGAGTCTCCAGGCTTGGTGTGATATAGCATTATATGTGCCCAGATATGTTTTTATTTATGACCTGCACGTTTGTAGTTAACGGGAATTCGATTGTTTATCACCGGAATGTTTTGTATTCGAAGTGAAATCATCTGTATAACGAAAATGTTTTGGTGAAATTGTTTTCGTCAGTCTTATTCGTTTTTTTTTTTTTTCCGATGAAGTTGTTTTTAGAAAGAAAATATTTTGTACCTGAAGTTATTATCACCACAACTTTTCATGACAGTTTTATTATTTTTACCGCACGTTGTATCTTGACTGTGAAGTTATTGCCACAGTAGCAGTATATATTCCCATGAAGTTGTGACCACAACAATATATATATACACTCCTGGGAAAATATTATCACTCCAACCTTTTCTACTCCTGAAAGATCCACTAGTTTTCCGTTTGTGTCACTGCCATTTATTCTCGTATTATCAATAGCCCATACAATATGTGTGTGGAAAAACTTGCTTGTAATTACCTATCTATGCTGTACGTGGGGTGGATGGATGTCTACACTCGCGGGTACCCCGTATCTTGGACTGTCTCTCCTATCGTACAACTTTCCAAACTTTTGCTCACTTTTACCATTATCAGTTTCATAGTTATTGCCATTTTACTCACCATTATCGTTATAAACGCTCCCTTCGCACAAGTCTTTTAACAAGTGGATTACTTGATTGCTTGCTTATGACCTCTTGATGCGTTGTCTTCGCATCCTTCCAAGCGATGTTTACTTTCGGCGTCGTCAAAACAGTGGTCAACTCTTCTCTTACTCTTGTCTCTTCCACGAAGGGCATGTTTCACGGCCTCTCCGACCTCTCCCAGGAAGTGAGCTTTCCCGGGCGCCCCAGCTGCAGCTGGCGTCGGGTCAGGTGGTGCCACGCCCTGCTGCACAACACTACCACACACACACACACACACACACAGTGCGAAGGTGCGAACAGCAGCTGCTGATCCCTAGCAGTATAAGGAGAGAGAGAGAGAGAGAGAGAGAGAGAGAGAGGTGTAAGAAGAACCATCTCCAGCTGCTCTTTGATATGCTTTTTTAGTATTGGGTGTTTTTTCACTGCCGGTATAAAATTTTGGTTACCCTCGTATATCGAAGTTTTCTTTGATGTCTCGCACTGAGTTTTCTCTGCACTTCATGTTTTACGTTTTCTTTCTTACTTTGTTTTTAGTTCTATTTTCTTTCATTTATCGTGTGTATGTATCTTACTTTATCTTACACTGGTGTTGAGTGACACCATCTGCCTTCTGTTGGCCAGTCTGTTACCCTGAGGAGTCCTTGGATCTACCAGGCTGTTTGATGCACCACGTCTTACTTCATTATGTGTTGTACAACCTGCTTGTTTTGGGTGGCCTTTGTGGAATCAGTCCAGATTCGGAGTTGCCTGGCCTGTTCCTCCGTCCTCCCATGGTGGTCCCTGTATCTGTCAGTATTTAGTAAATAAACTCTTAAAAATAATGCTCTTTCCTTTATTGTTTCCTGCAGCCTCCCTTTCCTGGGCTAGGTAGGGAAGACGAAAGGACGTTCCAAGAGAGAGTAGGTCAGTGGGCGGGGTGAGGAGAGTGAACAGGGTGGGTGCATTGAGAGGAGCGGGGAACCTGGGCAGGGTGACGACAATGGGTGGAGTGAGGAATGAGGTTCAGATGTTGCTGATCTTATAATGATGAGGACTGAGAGAAGATTATGGAAACACGAGTAACAGCGGAGCGCTATATTAGGTAAACTCTTTAGTGATGAGCTGGTACAAATGACGCAGGAGTGTAAGGTGAGGTAAGTTAAAGTGAAATAATGTAGGCTGGGTCTCCAGTGGTGCTGTGAGGGAGGAGGTAGGCGCTCTGTGGAAGAGATGCGTGACTGCCGGGTCTTGTGGAGCTTCTGCAGGAGGAGGGGTGAGCCGTGGTCCTGAGTCGGTGGGTGGTTGCCATTTGTGCCTTATGCTACCGAAGGATGAGGCCGTAGTTTGCATAACTCAAACAGTTTCCCGAGACGGGCGGAAGCAATGTCCCATGTGGGTGCTGCCGATGGAGGACGTAGGAGATGAGATAGCACAAAGCCTTAGCTGAAAGATGAAATGTCTGAAGTGACAAGGTGCACTGTCACCGGCGGTGGAGAAGACCCAAGGTCTTCTGGAGTCTAGAGCCACATAGCAGCTTAGATATCGTTCGAGGCAAGTTGACTGTTTGACTGATTTAGGTGACGGCTGCTGTAATGATTATTGCAGTCAGGCGAGGTCAAGGTTTAAGTAGTAATGGGGGAACAAAGGTGGTGGATGACGTTGGTCCCTTTGGAATCCTACACACCTGTTTATTGGAGGAGGGCCAGCAGAGGCAGGTCCTCTGCTGTTCAGGTCGAACGTGTCCAGCTGCTGATCTTTGAATCTCAGTAATCAGCCTGGATCACGTGGGTCATTAAAAGTTACTGTCCTGTGTTTAACGTGATGATTACAGTGGCCAGGTGCGGCGACACGTGACTGATCTCGCCACCTTGTGGAGTGACACTGGGAAAATATCGCTACAGTGGGGAAGGTGAGGATGATGGGCAGGGAGAGGAAAGTTGGGTAGGATGAGGACAGTGGGAGGGACAGGGTGAGCTCACTAGACGGTAAGGATAGTGAACTGGAGTAGAACAGTGGGTAGGGTGAGGATAGTGGGCGGAGTAGGGACAGTGGGGAGTGAGAGGAGAACATAATAAGCGGGGTTAAGGCAGTGCGCAGGACGGAGGGTGTGCAGGGTCAGAACACTGGGTGTGGTGAGGGTTGTGAGCGAGGATAGTTTTGCGGGGTGAGGCCCTAGGGTGAGGTGAGGACAGTATGCGGGCTGAAGACACTGAAGACACTGTGCAGGGAGAGGACAATGGACGGTGGTGAAGACAGTGAGGGTGAGAGGACATGAGGTAATGTGAAGACAGTATGCGAGGTGAGGAAGCTGGGAGGGGTGAAGGATGCGCGAGATGAGGATGGTGAGCAGTTTAGAATAAAGTGTGGGGTTGAGGAAAGGGGATGGGTTGAGGACAATGAGTGGGGCTAGGACAGTAGGTGGGATGAGGACAGTGGGTGGGATGGTAACTGTTGATGGGGTGTAAGGACATTGTGCTGGGTGGGCTGGTAACATATTACCACGAGGAATAAGAATCCTGAGAGACAGTGTTAAGCTATGTTGCCCTGTAGCATGGTATTTATGAAGCGTCCGGGAGACACCATGAAGAGGTCTGTACTACGGGCCTGGCTGTGGATCGTGGGCAGTGGGTCCGGCGCATGACGCATGACAGCTGAAGAACGGACGTAAGCGAATGCAGCCTTTTCTTCGTTTGTTCCTGGCGCTACTTTGCTAACACGGGAAAGGCAAACAAGTTTGAAGAAAACAAAATAGCACTGTAAACCCTAGTGAGCAGGACGGTACGGCCCTTGAGGACGGAGGTACTGTCCTCTGGCATGATGGTCTAGCCCTTGACCTGACCTTTAACGATCAGGTTAAAGACCAGTCTATTATCCCCAGGGGTCGTACAGGTATGCTCAAGGAATTATGGGCTGGCGCGACTGGAAACACTTTATGTCGCCTTCTCTTCTTTGTTGTCCGTTTGTTCCGACTTTTGATCTGGAGGTACCGCACGAGGTGGCTGGCGGGCGGGTGAGGCAGGTGGTCGGCGGGTGGCTGATGGTGCGGTAAACTGGCGCGTCGGAGTCTGTGTTGCCCGTCCCGGTTATATTGGTCTCTCTTGTGGGCCTGAGCCGCCAAGGCTGATGACGAGAACCTCTGCTGCACCATTCAACTAATCAGGCTTTCTTCCCGTTGATAATAGCTCATGTGTAGCATTATATTCCTGTTAATAATAGTTCATGTGTAGCCTTATATTCCTGTTAATAATAGCTCATGTGTTGCCTTATATTCCGGTTAATAGTAGCTCATGTGTAGCCTTATATTCCTGTTAATAATAGCTCATATGTAGCCTTATGTTCCCGTTGATAATAGCTCATGTGTAGCCTTATATTCCCGCTAATCATAGTTCATGTGTAGCCTTATATTCCCGTTGATGATAGTTCATGTGTAGCCTTATATTCCCGTTAATAGTAGTTCATGTGTAGCCTTATATTCCCGTTGATAATAGTTCATGAGTAGCCTTATATTCCCGTTAATAACAATTCATGGGTAGCATTATATTCCCATTAATAATAGCTCATATGTAGCCTTATATTCCTGTTGATAATAGCTCATGAGTAGCCTTATATTCCCTTTAATGATAGCTCATGTGTAGCCTTATATTCCTTTTAATAATAGCTCATGTGTAGCTTTATATTCCCGTTAATGATAGCTCATGTGTAGCCTTGTATTCCCGTTAATGATAGCCTTAAATTCCTGTTAATAATAGCTCATGTGTATCCTTATATTCCTGTTAATAGTAGCTCATGTGTAGCCCTATGTTCCCGTTAATAATAGCTCATGTGTGGCCTTATATTCCTGTTAATAATAGCTCATGTGTAGCCTTATATTCCCGTTGATAATAGCTCGTGTAGCCTTATATTCCCGTTAATAATTGCACATGTGTAGCCTTATATACCCGTTAATAGTAGCTCTTGTGTAGCCTTATATTCCTGTTAATAACAGCTCATGTGTAGCCTTATATTCCCGTTGATAATAGCTCATGTGTAGCCTTATATTCCCGTTGATGACAGTTCATGTGTAACCTTATATTCCAGTTAATAATATTTCATGTGTAGCCTTATATTCCTGTTAATGATAGCTCATTTGTAGTCTTGTGTTCCTGTTAATAATAGCTCATGTGTAGCCTTATATTCCTTTTAATAATAGCTCATGTTTAGCTTTATATTCCCGCTAATGATAGCTCATGTTTAGCCTTATATTCCCGTCAATATTAGCTCATGTATAGCCTTATATTCCCGCTAATGATAGCTCATGTTTAGCCTTATATTCCCGTTAATATTAGCTCATGTCTAGCCTTATATTCATCACCTTACCCTATTACCTGCACGCACACACTGCTCGCGCTCATAACGCCCTACGCCCACATCTCCACCCTCTACCTACATCACCTTACACCCACATCTCCACACACCGCCCACATCTCCACCCACCGCCCACATCTCCACCCACCGCCTACATCTCCACCCACTGCCTACATCTCCACCCACCGCCTACATCTCCATCCACCACCCACATCTCCACCCACCAACCACATCTCCACCCACCAACCACATCTCCACCCACCACACACGTCACCATCGGGGGAGTCTGCCACACCCGGGCTACCCCTGATTCCCCGAACACCATCAATCCCTCCAAGGAACATTTATGGCTTACGTTTTCCTGTATTGGTTCTGGAGCCAGAGTTATGCGTCCGGGTATACTGATATACATGCATATTGTGTGTGTGTGTGTGTTATATATATATATATATATATATATATATATATATATATATATATATATATATATATTTTTGTATGTATTTCATTTTTGATCGCCGTTTCCAGTGTTAGCGAGGGTGCCAGGAACAGACGAAGAAAGGCCGTATCCACTCACATTCGTTCTCTAGCTATCATGTGTAATGCACCGAAACCACAGCTCCCTAACCACAACCAGGCCCCATAGACCTTTCCATGGTTTCCTTGGACGCTTCACATGCCCTAGTTCAGTTCAGTCCGCTGACAGCACGTCGACCCCAGCATACCATATCGTTCCAGTTCACTCCATACTGTACTCTTCACACATTTTCAGAGCTTCCTGAGCCTTCGTGTCCTGATCCACCTACTTCCATGGTTCCATTCGCTGTCACTTACATTTCCAGGCATCTAACCCACTTCACTTCCTCCAAGTTTTCTCCATTCATACTCACACTCCCTCAACCTTGCTAAACCTAATAATCTTGCTTTTATTCACATTTATTCTCAAATTCCTTCTTTCTTGCACTATTCCAAACTCAGTCACCAATTTCTTCAGTTTCTCACTCGAATCAGCCACCAGTGCTGTATCATCGACGAACTACAACTGACTCACTTCCCAGGCCCTCATTCCCAACAGACTGGCACACTCACCCTTCTCTGCAAGACTCTCGCATTTACCTCCCTCACAACCCCATCCATGAACAAATTGAACAATCATGGTAACATCACACATCCTGCCGGAGAGCAACCTTCCCATCGAATCATATATGTATATGTGTGTGTGTGTGTGTGTGTGTGTGTGTGTGTGTGTGTGTGTGTGTATTACAAGGGGAGATAGTTCTGCAATTGTATTACTTTGCTAACTTAAGGGATTTAACCCTTAAGTTAGCAAAGAAATCATTTTATAGAGTTGAACCCAAACCTCCCATTGACACCTCGAATCTTTTAGTTCTCCCTAATGATGATAATTTTATTCTACTTCCTATGTTGCTTAAATCCTCTAATGTAAAGTTGCCTTCAACAACAATAATACGATAAAGATTATCTTAATCAGGAACTTACCAGAAAATTCACCTGGTGCATCTATAAAGTGCCATATAGAAATTGTGATAAGTTTAATGTTAGGCAGACTGGTAAGGATCTTTCTGTTAGGCTTAAGCAACATAAATATGGTATAAGAACGGGACAAGAATCAAAAGCCTTGTTTGATCATGATAAAAATATGATCATTGTATTGATTGGAGTACTAGTGCCATCTCAGTTATTAGCTCTATTCCAGTACCACGAGAAGTATCATTGAATCTTCTATTATTAAATACACAAAGAACTACGACCTTACTGTTAGTGAAGGTCTATATAAATTAGATAACTTTATTGTTGATAAAATTTTTAAATAATTCACCTTCTTGTCCACATAATTCGTTTATGATACGCTCGTTCTCTGTCTTGGACTATCACATGTTTACCAAATGGCGTCCTAGCTTCGTCTCTTCGTTGTATATCAACTGACTTATATTTCTCTCTTGTGTCTCCCCCGATGATGTAATTATTACACGAAAGTGCACTTGGGAACATATCGTGCTTCATTTTCCCCGTGGACTCATGGGAATATACTTGATCACGCGCAAAATATGTGATCCTTTCCAATACATGAATATATAT
The DNA here is from genome assembly GCF_036320965.1 of Panulirus ornatus. NCBI lineage: Eukaryota > Metazoa > Arthropoda > Malacostraca > Decapoda > Palinuridae > Panulirus > Panulirus ornatus. The sequence goes on along the minus strand of NC_092226.1, from coordinate 30,983,471 downwards.
ATATATATATATATATATATATATATATATATATATATATATATATATATATATATGTATATATATATATATATATATATATATATATATATATATATATGTATATATATATATATATATATATATATATATATATATAAGAGGGATAAGAGTGAGTGCTCAAATTACAGAGGTATAAGTTTGTTGAGTATTCCTGGTAAATCATATGGGAGGGTATTGATTGAGAGGGTGAAGGCATGTACAGAGCATCAGATTGGGGAAGAGCAGTGTGGTTTCAGAAGTGGTAGAGGATGTGTGGATCAGGTGTTTGCTTTGAAGAATGTATGTGAGAAATACTTAGAAAAGCAAATGGATTTGTATGTAGCATTTATGGATCTGGAGAAGGCATATGATAGAGTTGACAGAGATGCTCTGTGGAAGGTATTAAGAATATATGGTGTGGGAGGCAAGTTGTTAGAAGCAGTGAAAAGTTTTTATCGAGGATGTAAGGCATGTGTACGTGTAGGAAGAGAGGAAAGTGATTGGTTCTCAGTGAATGTAGGTTTGCGGCAGGGGTGTGTGATGTCTCCATGGTTGTTTAATTTGTTTATGGATGGGGTTGTTAGGGAGGTAAATGCAAGAGTCTTGGAAAGAGGGGCAAGTATGAAGTCTGTTGGGGATGAGAGAGCTTGGGAAGTGAGTCAGTTGTTGTTCGCTGATGATACAGCGCTGGTGGCGGATTCATGTGAGAAACTGCAGAAGCTGGTGACGGAGTTTGGTAAAGTGTGTGGAAGAAGAAAGTTAAGAGTAAATGTGAATAAGAGCAAGGTTATTAGGTACAGTAGGGTTGAGGGTCAAGTCAATTGGGAGGTGAGTTTGAATGGAGAAAAACTGGAGGAAGTGAAGTGTTTTAGATATCTGGGAGTGGATCTGTCAGCGGATGGAACCATGGAAGCGGAAGTGGATCATAGGGTGGGGGAGGGGGCGAAAATTTTGGGAGCCTTGAAAAATGTGTGGAAGTCGAGAACATTATCCCGGAAAGCAAAAATGGGTATGTTTGAAGGAATAGTGGTTCCAACAATGTTGTATGGTTGCGAGGCGTGGGCTATGGATAGAGTTGTGCGCAGGAGGATGGATGTGCTGGAAATGAGATGTTTGAGGACAATGTGTGGTGTGAGGTGGTTTGATCGAGTAAGTAACGTAAGGGTAAGAGAGATGTGTGGAAATAAAAAGAGCGTGGTTGAGAGAGCAGAAGAGGGTGTTTTGAAATGGTTTGGGCACATGGAGAGAATGAGTGAGGAAAGATTGACCAAGAGGATATATGTGTCGGAGGTGGAGGGAACGAGGAGAAGAGGGAGACCAAATTGAAGGTGGAAAGATGGAGTGAAAAGGATTTTGTGTGATCGGGGCCTGAACATGCAGGAGGGTGAAAGGAGGGCAAGGAATAGAGTGAATTGGAGCTATGTGGTATACAGGGGTTGACGTGCTGTCAGTGGATTGAATCAAGGCATGTGAAGCGTCCGGGGTAAACCATGGAAAGCTGTGTAGGTATGTATATTTGCGTGTGTGGACGTGTGTATGTACATGTGTATGGGGGGGTTGGGCCATTTCTTTCGTCTGTTTCCTTGCGCTACCTCGCAAACGCGGGAGACAGCGACGAGGTATAAAAAAAAATATATATATATATATATATATATATATATATATATATATATATATATATATATATATATATATATATATATTTTTTTTTTTTTTTTTTTTTTTTTTTTTTCAAACTATTCGCCATTTCCCGCATTAGCGAGGTAACGTTAAGAACAGAGGACTGGGCCTTTGAGGGAATACCCTCATCTGGCCCAATTCTCTGTTCCTTCTTTTGGAAAATTAAAAAAAAAAACGAGAGGGGAGGATTTCCAGTCCCCCGCTCCCTCCCCTTTTAGTCGCCTTCTACGACACGCAGGGAATACGTGGGAAGTATTATTTCTCCCCTATCCCCAGGGATAATATATATATATATATATATATATATATATATATATATATATATATATATATATATATATATATATAACATACAAAGCTCCAACAGCCAGGATCGAACCTGGGACCCCTTGTGCAAGAGGCAGGCATGCTAACCGCTAGGCTAAGGGGCTGTATAATAGGAAACAACTATTCGAAATACTAAGTACTCGAATACCCTTCGTCTCACAATGGTGAGCAACGGGGTCTCTCGGTTGTTTCCGAACAGAACACATAGCCAGCTGATAGCGTTTTACCGAACCTGACTGTACAACGCGGAGTTATATGAATACGAATAAAGTGTATATGAACGCGCACCTTCATAGAACATACAAAGCTCCAACAGCCAGGATCGAACCTGGGACCCCTTGTGCAAGAGGCAGGCATGCTAACCGCTCGGCTAAGGGACTGTATGATAGGAAACAACTATTCGAAATACTAAGTACTCGAATACCCTTCGTCTCACAATGGTGAGCAACGGGGTCTATCGGTTGTTTCCGAACAGAACACAGCCAGCTGATAGCGTTTTACCGAACCTGACTGTACAACGTATTCATATAACTCCGCGTTGTACCGTCAGGTTCGGTAAAACGCTATCAGCTGGCTATGTGTTCTGTTCGGAAACAACCGATAGACCCCGTTGCTCACCATTGTGAGACGAAGGGTATTCGAGTACTTAGTATTTCGAATAGTTGTTTCCTATTATACAGTCCCTTAGCCTAGCGGTTACATGCCTGCCTCTTGCACAAGGGGTCCCAGGTTCGATCCTGGCTGTTGGAGCTTTGTATGTTCTATGAAGGTGCGCGTTCATATACACTTTATTCGTATATATATATATATATATATATATATATATATATCTTTTCGTATTCATTTTCTTATATTTTCTGAGTTTTCTGTACACAATTTTCTCTTTTAAGACGAAAGTTAGATTTGATATTTAGGAACACTTGGAGTGGCCTTCCTCCAGCAGAGATGATAAATGTTTCCCATAATACTTTTCAAAGATGCAAATATGAATACTAAGTTTCTGTGGGTTATTTACATCTGAAAACTTCAAATGCGTCGTTTGATAAATGTGCTGGGAGTGGGGATGGGTGATATATGTTGCTGGTGGTGTGGGAGGGATGGTATGTGTTGCTGGTGATGTGGGGAGGATGGTATGTGTTGCTGGTAATGTGGGAGGGATGGGATGTGTTGCTGGTGATGTGGGAGGGATGGTATGTGTTGCTGGTAGTGTGGGAGGGATGGTATGTGTTGCTGGTAATGTGGGAAGGATGGTATGTGTTGCTGGTAGTGTAGGAGGGATGATATGTGTTGCTGGTGATGTATGGAAGGTATGGTATGTGTTGCTGGTGGTGTGGGAGGGACAATGTGTGTTGCTGGTAGTGTGGGGGGATGGTAAGTGTTGCTGGTGGTGTGGGAGGGACGGTGTGTTTTGCTGGTGGTGTAGGAGGGATGGTATGTGCTGCTGGTGGTGAAGGAGGGATGGTATGTGTTGCTGGTGATGTGGGAGGGATGGTATGTGTTGCTGGTAGTGTGAGAGGGACGGTGTGTATTGCTGGTAGTGTGGGGGGATGGTATGTGCTGGTGGTGGTGTGGGAGGGACGGTGTGTGTTGCTGGTAGTGTGGGAGGGATGGTATGTGTTGCTGGTAGCATGGGAGGGATGGTATGTCCTGCTGGTAGTGTGGGAGGGACGGTATGTTTTGCTGGTGGTGTAGGAGAGATGGTGTGTGTTGCTGATAGAGTAGGAGGGACGCCTCATTTGCTCACATCCATTTTCTAGCTGTTATGTGTAATGCACCTAGACCACAGCTCTCTGTTCACATCCAGGTCTCACAGACCTTTCCATGGTTTACCTCGGCTGCTTCATATACCCTCGTTAAGTCCCCTCTATACCACAACGCTCCATTTCACTCTTTTCCCTTTCACCCTCCTGCATGTTCAAGCCCCTGTCGCTTACAATATTTTTCACTCCGTCTTTCCATTTTAATTTAGGTCTTCCCCTTCTCCTTGTTCCTTCCATTTCTCACACACACATCTTCTTTGTCAACTTCTTTTCACTCATTTTCTCCATATAACCAAATCATTCATCGCACCTTCAGCTCTGTCAACCTTACTCTCCTTGTTACCACACCTCTCCCCTACTCCTTTATTACTCACTCGATCATCCCTCCTCACACCAGATATTGGCTACAACTATTTCATTTCCTAGACATCCACCCTCATCTTTATATTACTGTCAAAGAACCTCATCAACGGGCTTAATACACCATAAGACATAACCTTCTTTTCCATACATTCCTCAGTGCTCCCAGGATGTTTAGCCCCTTACCCACCAAATGAATCACTCGCCTCATCCTCCATAGTTCCATTCGCTGCCTTATCCAATCCCAGGTATCTAAAACACTTCACTTCCTCTATGTTCTCTCCAATCAGAGCTACAATCCCAGGTATCTAAATCACTCCACTTCCTCTATGTTCTCTCCAATCAGAGCTACAATCCCAGGTATCTAAATACTCCACTTCCTCTATGTTCTCTCCAATCAGAGCTACAATCCTAGGTATTTAAACACTTCACATCCTCTTTGTTCTCTCCAATCAGAGCTACAATCCAGACAACACCCAGTTGATTTTTGTCACCCTTGTCTTTATACACGTGCACTATATAGGTATTCTGTCAGTCCTTGTTGAGTATACCTGGTAAGTTGTATGGAAGAGTGGTGATTGAGTGGGTGGTAGCACGCACAGAGCATCACATTGGGAGGAACAGTCAGGTTTCAGGAGTGATAGAGGAAGTATGGATAAGATGTTTGCTTTGGAGACTGTGTGTAAGAAGTGAGGAAGTGCTTATTGTTGACATCAGCCAATTGAATTAGGAAATTGAATGCTGGTATCAGGTCACTCCCTTCCCTCCTCTTCTGTAGGGTGGACAGCTGTGTAGCCTTCAACGTTTCCTGTAGCTAAACTTTCTTGCTTCAGATACCATCTTGGTTGCTCTTCTCTAGACCTTCTCAATCAGGTATTTGCGTTTCCTTAGGTGCGATAACCAGAAATGAGAGGCGTAATCAAGTTTCTGTCACGTATATGCTGAGAACAGCCTATACATTCAGATATATTCAGGTAGGGAGAAGCCCAGAGCTTCTGGCACGTCATTTACACAGATGAAATAATGTTCCCTGGAGAGAATCCTGCAGCACGTCACTGGTGACCTCAACATATTTCAAGAAGCGTACTTCCTTTGTTCTCTGACACTGTTTATTTTTTTTCCATCGAAGGGAACTTCCTGTAGATATCCAGCCTCCTCACTAGCCTCCTGTGTGACAGTCCAGTTAAACCCGACGTCTTTTGTGGAAAACGGAGCTCACTCTCTCATAGAAATCTGAGGTTCGTTACACAACACGACCGCCTTCCCCTGACATTATTTTGTCTTTCTCCTCCGCAAGACATTTGTTTTCTCATTATCTTCTTCCACACTTTGTAAACCACACTACACACACCACGCTCGTCAGAGGCCAGCCTGTGGTGCAGTGCGTCTTCCCGGTCTCCTTATAGACAGGTAAGACGTTGGCCCTCGCCCACTCCCCTGCCTCTTTGGCCATTCATCGACCAGCCCCGAGGGAAGGATGAACACCTAGGTTAAATGTAGAACGACTGCCTAGCCCAGGATTCGAGTCCTTGCAGGTCCGTGCTGACTCACTGTCAGTAAAGCTCACCGCTGCACCAAGTGTGGTGTGTGTGTGTGTGTGTGTGTGTGTGCTTCTAATTGCTGGAAAAGATTAGTATAGCAGATACAACGCTTAGGTACCAGCATCACACACGGACACGGGATTATCCGTATTTCTGCCGAGGAAAAGCTACAGGTGAATTGTGGCGAGAAAGTTATACATGGAAGGAACCGGGGAGATGGAGGGGCGGGGGAGAGACGGGAGACGGCTGGCATGGGAGGGAGATGGGAGGCGCGGGGAAGCAGGTGAGGGTGACGAAGATCGCCAACATCCAGGGCGTCAGTTGTCTGCAGGAAGAAGGTTAAAAAAGTGAGCAACACACGACGCTTATTTCTACCCTCTGTGTTATATTAACTGTGGAGTTGCACATGTTCCACGACCTGTCGTAAGAGAATTGTTCTTTGGATCAGACGTGATCACATCTGACCAGGCAAGAAGACGGTAAAGCAGGTTCGTAAACGGCGATCGGGAGCCACTACTTCAGTTCGAGCCTGTTTAAGTGGCTCCCTTGCAAGCCTCGCTGAAGCTGCATAAACAAGAAGGGAAAATTTTGCTCTACACACAGACACATAGACCAGGAAGAAGAAGAAGACAACAGATTGATCCTGCATGAATATTGAATAGTAATTTGTTGTGAACAGGTTTTTGTGATGATTTCATATTTCCTATGAGGAAAGGAAAGCAAGTCTGAATAGTTACTAGAACAGAGAGGACTACAAGTGTTGTACCCGACATTGCCAAGATACTCACAGCTGAGGTCATAAACATCTGGCTTTCCTTCGGCGTCGAGTGTGACAGACTAAGAGCCAGTGAGTGACGGGCTGCCGGTAATGGCTCATGAAGTAATCTCCTTCCCAACCCATCCTCACTATCCTCTAAGAGGAACTGGACACCATCGCAGACCGCAGCGAGGCTGAAAAGTTTGCACGTAAAATGTATGTTTGTGTCGATGACACGCATACATCATTAGCGCCGGATGCTGTGTGATCGCTCGGGGGCAAGAACGACCGGGAAAAACTTCCACCTGCTAATGGCGTTGCTCTGAGGAGATATGTGTCAAGGATTAGGTTGAAAGTTGACACAAAATGATGAAAAAATGTGGGATAGCTGGTTGTTGAGACAGTTGGTAGATTCCATCTAGTGGTATGAGTAGTTCCTAGACAGGGATGTCAATAGGTGCCCGCTAGTGCCAGCAGGTGCCAAATAGTCAAGTGTCAATAGGTGCCAGATAATGGTGATAATAGGTGCCAGATAGTGGTGATCGTAGGTGCCAGATAGTGTATGTAGGTGTTAGAGAGTGCCAGTAGGTGTCAGATAGTGTCAGTCATGGTAAATACCGTCATAAAGTGTCAGATGGTGTTCATGGGGCCAGTTAGCATCAGGAGGTACCAGTTGGTATCAGTGGGTGCCAGATGGTGTAGGTGTGCCAGTCAGTGGGTGTCAGGTAGTGATGTCTGTGTCACCTAGTGTCACTGGTGCCAACCAGCACCAGTAGGTACCACGTGAAACATCAAACTACCAGGTCGTTAGTGTCACTAGCACCAGATCCTGCTATTTGGTGTCAGATAATACCGGAAGGTGCCAGATTTTATCATCAAGTACTACATAATGTCAGTAGTGCCTCTAGTGTCAGAAGATGCCCTAAAGTGTCGGTAGGTCCCACATAATTTCAGTAGATGCCAGAGGGAAGTAGTAGATGACTTAAGAAGATGTTAAGGCGAAATAATGGAGGTTTTAAACAAATATTATGTATGTATGTACCATGGTATACGGTACTGGCAATTATATTTTAGCTGTTCCCATAAAGACCATACTATAGGACATGTTATCATGAGGTAGTGAGAGAGTCAGTGTTCAGGTACACCAGTAGTGAGGGAGTCAGTGTTCAGGTACACCAGTAGTGAGGGAGGGAGTCAGTGTTCAGGTACACCAGTAGTGAGGGAGGGAGTCAGTGTTCAGGTACACCAGTAGTGAGGGAGGGAGTCAGTGTTCAGGTACACCAGTAGTGAGGGAGTCAGTGTTCAGGTACACCAGTAGTGAGGGAGTCAGTGTTCAGGTACACCAGTAGTGAGGGAGGGAGTCAGTGTTCAGGTACACCAGTAGTGAGGGAGGGAGTCAGTGTTCAGGTACACCAGTAGTGAGGGAGGGAGTCAGTGTTCAGGTACACCAGTAGTGAGGGAGGGAGTCAGTGTTCAGGTACACCAGTAGTGAGGGAGGGAGTCAGTGTTCAGGTACACCAGTAGTGAGGGAGTCAGTGTTCAGGTACACCAGTAGTGAGGGAGTCAGTGTTCAGGTACACCAGTAGTGAGGGAGGCAGTGTTCAGGTACACTGCAAGATTATACTACATCTCTATCAAATATTCATCGGCTGAATACGAAAACTTCTTTATATTTGAGATTTAATATTTACTTTCTGCGAAAATGTATGTAATTAGGAATTTTACCCTTTGCAATTTATATACATTAATAAGTTGGGAATTTCTTTGATTTTCTCGTCCACGGAAACTGGCTAGGTTTACCGTTACGGTACACTAAAACTGCAGTGGGTACCACGACAGGTAACTTACTGGTACACCGAGATACCTACAGTACCACACACCACTAACAGACAGCGTCAGTAGGTGGCAGGAAATGGTGTCAGTAGGTGGCAGTAGAGTTGGTGGATCTCTAAGTGTCACATAGTGTCAGAAAAGTGGAGGCAGTGTCACCAGGTGCCAGTCAGCGTTACTATGTGCAGTCTGAAGTAAAAAAAAAAAAGACAGAAGAATTCATACCCTTTGCATCGTCCTCGTTGTGTGGTATGTTATTCCCTGGGCCTAGGACGCTGCCTGATGCCCTTGAACCTCAGTGTGTGTGTCTGGTGCACAGGCGCGTTGCACGAGGTACTCACACAAATTATGGAACTCATTTCACTTCTTTATTGACTTACATGTAAACTTGAAACTTCTTCTGCGACCGTTTTACTCCTGAAGTTTGATCTCTAACGCAGGGTCCTCTGAATTATTCATAGGAACTCGCTGAACATAATTTATGAGGTCAAGTATTCATCATTGTGGTCTGTTTTCATTCATCAGTATGGTATGTCGTCAGTCATTCATCAGGGTGTGGCCTGCCGTCAGTCAGTCATACATCAGGGTGTGGCCTGTCATCAGTCACTCATCAGGGTGTGGCCTGTCATCAGTCATACATCAGGGTGTGGCCTGTCGTCAGTCATACATCAGGGTGTGGCCTGTCGTCAATCAGTCATACATCAGGGTGTGGCCTGTCGTCAGTCACTCGTCAGGGTGTGGCCTGTCGTCAGTCACTCGTCAGGGTGTGGCCTGTCGTCAGTCACTCGTCAGGGTGTGGCCTGTCGTCAGTCACTCATCAGGGTGTGGTCTGTTTCATATTATTCATTAACATTATGAATGAATGATATCGCATTTCTCGAGTTACAAAGAGCCAGTGAGAGATCTAGGACGGCCGTAATGAACAGTAACAGAGGAATTTAGTGACTCTCTCTCTCTCTCTCTCTCTCTCTCTCTCTCTCAGCACCAGGTCGTCCAGACCAGGCTGGTGGGGTTGTGATGATGGTGATCTCAGACAGACGCACTCACTTCCCGGGGTTCAGGGACGCCAGTGAACGTCCAGACACCTGGCTCTCAGGATTCCTTTGTGTCGTGTACGGCGGCGGGAGGCTCCTGGGCCGGGCTGCCTGAAGCATAGGATGGGGGGTTGGACTCGTTAGGAGGCGGGAGGGAGTGTGAGATGATGCTGTGGATTCCTTTCCGACACCCGAGCGTATCTACCTGCACACACACACACACACACACACACACACACACACACACACACACACACACACACACACACACACACACACACACACAAGAGCCTCCCTGGTGTAGTGTTCAGCGTTACTGCCCATGAGTCAGCATGTGCCTGCTCGGGGTCGGGCCACACCGAACACAGGTGTTCATCCTCCCCTCGTGGCTGTTCGATGAATGGGTACCTGGCTTAGGTTAGGTGTGTGTGTGTGTGTGTGTGTGTGTGTGTGTGTGTGTACACATAAAAGTAAAGACATGGTACATATTCATGGTTAAGAGACAGGGCAACGCGAGTGTAGATCTCTCTCCATCGTAAAACACACACAGTAAACACACACAGGATAAGAAAAAGGAGATATAGAAATAAGACTTTGAAAAGACTTTTGTTATCCAGGCAGGAGATAACGCAACACTTGTGCATGAATTCATGGGAGTCACTTGCTGGTCAGAGAGCAGGTCATCAGGCTGAGGGAGGCGGAGCTGGAGTGGTTGATGTAGAGATGTGCGAACAACTGAGTCACAGGTTTAGAAGTGTGTTCACGGTGGGAGAATCTTCGTCCCAACACCAGACACAGTGTTCAGCACACATGGCTCAGGATGGTGTCGTCTCGTCGTGTTCAGCACACATGGCTCAGGATGGTGTCGTCTCGTCGTGTTCAGCACACATGGCTCAGGATGGTGTCGTCTCGTCGTGTTCAGCACACATGGCTCAGGATGGTGTCGTCTCGTCGTGTTCAGCACACATGGCTCAGGATGGTGTCGTCTCGTCGTGTTCAGCACACATGGCTCAGGATGGTGTCGTCTCGTCGTGTTCAGCACACATGGCTCAGGATGGTGTCGTCTCGTCGTGTTCAGCACACATGGCTCAGGATGGTGTCGTCTCGTCGTGTTCAGCACACATGGCTCAGGATGGTGTCGTCTCGTCGCTGTTGCCGAGCGTGTCGTGCCGCCCCGAGTGCAGTCGTGTTGGCCGGAACCATCGCTGCGGGTGAGGGCTTCAGTTTACCTCCCAGTCAACTGTTATTCATTGTTCCGTTATTCCTGTCTATTCATTGTGTACAATCTCCATGTTATTCTTCCTTTCTTCTCGTGTTCTTCTTCTCTGTCTTCTTCCTTAAGCGCTTCATTTTCTGTCTTCGTCTGTTTCCAACCGCCATACCCCGTTTCTTCGTGTTCAGTCTTGACCCCATCCTTCATCTACTTTCATCAGTCCACAGTTTCTCTCTTCTTTCAGTAATCATCGGGCTCTTAGCATTCCCTGTCTCACTACTTCTCTTTTTTCATTGTCACTCTTTGTTTATGTTTTTAATCATTCTGTTGTTGATGTTTTATTTTGTTCTTTGTAGTTATCCCACTCGTTCATCTATCCAATATAGTTATCCCACTCGTTCATCTATCCAATATAGTTATCCCACTCGTTCATCTATCCAATATAGTTATCCCACTCGTTCATCTATCCAATATAGTTATCCCACTCGTTCATCTATCCAATATAGTTATCCCACTCGTTCCTGCCCAAAGTTACTCATGAAGCGTCTTGCTCGTCCGGTCAAGCCAAGATCACATTTTCGTCGTTGATCAAGACATTTATCAATATGTTGTTGCTTAACGTCGGGGCCAAGTTGTGGCTGCATGCTGGCTCCCAGCCATGTTGGATGACCTCGGTCGGCGTCAAATGCCCATCTCTTGTGTTGGTGCTTCCTTAATGTGGATTTATGATCGTCTTGGTCCTCACGGGTCGCTGGTGATGTATGCTCATAAACGACCACATCTGACATTGTACCAACCACAAGGGTACACACATTCATAGACAGATGTGTACTCAACACAGGGATACACAGATACATAGACAGATGTGCATCCTACACAGGGATACACAGATACATAGACAGATGTGCACCCTACACAGGGATACATATATACATTTAGGCACATGTGCGCCTGACCCATAGAGTTAGGTTACATAGATCATTGAGACCTAACCAGAATATTATAAACCTTGAACAGTACGGATGTGAAGACCCTGTGATATAGGGTTAGCCAGAAGGCTAGTTGGAGGCTCTCATAGACGACGTGTGTCCGGTAGTAAGGAGATGAGGACACTAGGAATCCCTCAAGCGTTGCTGCCAGAACCGTAGGATGAGTCTGCGTTGCCTCGCTGTACGTGGGAGACACCACGGCCCTACAGGAGAACAGACCAATACGTGGCCCTGAGCATGGGGCAAGATTTAATGAATGTCAGTGTCTCATCCCACTCAGATTGCCAAGCACACTCTCCCACTCGGGCGGCCCAGCACACCTTCCACTCAGGTCACCCACCACACCCTCCTCCCACTCAGGTCACCCACCACACCCTCCCGCTCAGATGGCCCAGCACACCCTCCCACTCAGCCTCCAGCAACACTGTACAGACTATGGTCATCCAGGCTTCGGAATTGCTCGGGCCATCGCAGAACAAGATCTCCTTCACTATTAACCATCCTGAACACGACTGCACGGCCCTCGAGCATGACGGTACAACTCTTGGTGACGACGGTATGATTATGTGACCTTTAACCTGACCTTAAAGTGTCAGGCCAAAATGTCGGGCATCACCTGCAAGGGGTCACTCCGTCATACTCAAGCGGTTTAATTCACCTTTATGTAGGATACATAACGTAAGATGAGGTGAGTTCACACATGCGTGGTCTGTATCTTGAGAAATGACTAGGAATGCGATGTCTCAGGAATGGATAAAGACAGAGCCAATATTTGTATACAGAATGTCTACAGAGAAAGCTTGGAGTAGCTAAATGAAACCAATGATACCAGTTCTTTGTGGGAAAAGCTTCCAAAGTGGTTTACTTTGTGTAAGATCACATGTTTCATGGCTTAACTAAGCTCTGCCCCTTTTTCCTCCTTGATAATCCTAAACATTTACGTGAACGGTACCAGAGCAGTGCTGCAATAACTGAGGCGAATCTCCGAGAAACGTTATGCAAATGTTAGAGATACAGCGGGTGTTAGTCCACTGAGTGAACAGCCACTACCTGCCTGAACCTTCCTATGGCGATGCCTCCAGCAGAACGTTGCTGGAGATGGGAGTTCCTGGAAGCTTTGACAGTTGCAGAAATATGGATGACGCGCATCTTAAGAAACGTGGAAAATGATTACGGTGGAGGTGTTGGTCCAGAGAAGTGAGCCTCGGGAAGAATGAGGTCTAAGAATAGTGAGATTCATGAGGGACAGTGAAGAAGACACCTCTGGCTCAGAGGAAACCATAAAGCTTGGAAGGGTAGCCTTATGAATAATGAGCTTCCAGAATGGAGAGGGTTTTGAGGCATGAAGTCCCAAAACACTGACGTCAGAATAGCCTCACTTCTGAAAATCGATGTTCAAAATGAGACTAAGTTTCATTGAGGTTAATCTTAAGGAGGAAGTGTTACAGAGAGATGGGGGCTATCTAGGGTTTGTACGAAGATGAGGGATCTTTTTCTGCTGGGGCACAGAGGTGGGTTACTAGAAACATGGCGTTCCAGAAAGGTGGGTGCTGGAAGTGCGTGGGTCTCTGTGAAGTAACTGGTTGAAGTAATCTTCTATGGATTCCTCCTGTCTTCGCCATCTTTGTATTCGTGTCTTTCCCCTTTGTAACTTTTTCTGGCCAGTCACAACAGACGTAGGCCGACAAGATAGAGTCTTTGCTCCAGCGAGGAAGATGCAACTCTACAATTTATACCGTCTTCTTATATTTGCATATGTATCACTGTTCTTGTTTCTCTATTTTTCTCTCGCATATCTATTTGTTTTTCTACATTAGCACATTCTTTCATCCTCGGTGAATGCTTGAAGGAGGATGCTTAGCATGATATAGGACGTGTGGGAGTCCAGAACTTAGTTACTAAAGACCAGGTTGGCTGTATCTGTGTTCTGATGAGTCTTGGACAGCTAACTGGTGCATCGATCCTCGGCTTTTGTTCGGAAATGGAATCGAGTCTTACTTCTACCATAGCGTCCCAACTGAACAACTCACTCAGTTGGTTCTGATCTCTTGCGCTGTTTATTCACCTCAGACTTGGATCACATTTGCTGCGATTGTTATTATCATTACCAACGTTACTGTTGTCGCTGATGTGTTTCATGTGAAAGATACGATGACAGTGGCACCCAGTGTCCCCGGGATGGTGGGAGTCTGGGACATAAGCCATTATCTGGCTGATCTTCCCTAGATTTGTTTACATTCATCGCTCACCATCTACCATGTCCCCACATCATTGGATATGTCATCATGACGTTCTGCAGGAAGGAGAGGAGGAGGAGAAAGCTGCACAGGAACTCTTCCTCTGTGTGGTATGTTGTGTTTCCTGAGGAGCAAGATTCGAACACAGACACGATCAGGCCAATCCTCAGAGGCTGAGCCAGCAGACGTGCCCTGAAGGTTCGCCACATTCGCCACAGTGCACAGTTAGTGTATGATATTGTCATCCAACCATGATGTTAGTACAGGAAGTAGTGTTCCAGATGTTAGAAATTACTGAGGGAATGTGTTGGACAACAGTGAGAATCTACAATGACGAAGACTTCCCGGCCGGTGGAGAAGCAGATCTCCGTCGACCCCCACTATGAGCAGCCGTGAGCACGATCGTCACCCGGGACGTGGAGGAACACGTGACCTACAGATCTCCAGCGATATATCAACTTTAATGTTTTCACAGTTTGCCCAGGACGTGAAGAACATCATGAAATCATAATCATGGCGTCCAAAAGTGTTTCAGAGTCGAATGTCGTATACAGTGGTAATGTAAAGTCGACCATGCTTAAAATCGGCGACCACCCCTGTCGACTTAACCATGTAAGAGGGTTAAAGGCTTTCCAATTAATGGAACACTTCATAGTTGAAAATGTATGACAGTAGCCTCAGATATTTGCATTTCAATCCCCTGAGTGTACACTGCGATCATTATGGCTCAAGAGAACCATTCAAGGTCTTAGTTAATTTTCATTAGCTAAATGTTTTGATGGTATTAATTACTTTGTGTCCAGATAAACACTTCCAGAGTAGATGGTTAATGTCATGATTAAATGTAAGGAAGAAGAGAAAGCCGTAAAAGTGAATGACATCCCCTCACGTGCGTCTTCATAAGCTACAGTTTTATGTTATTTCATTCACTTTATCCTTCTCGACCGTTTTATGTCGGTTGATAATTACACCAGTCCTGCCTCAGTCGTTCGGACATATAACTACCTGGTCGACATTAACCTAGACCGTAAGCACAAGGTTAAAATTCCAGGCCACCATACAGGTCCTGGCGTGTGATGTCGCACCATGAGCTGTGGACGTAGCGTTGAACAGTGACGAGGACAGAGCCACCTGACGTCCAACTGACTCCCTGCTATATACGCTGAAGTCTTTTTGCGTGTAAGCAAGGACAATGGGCTGTGTTATCAACTATTTTCTAAACGATGGTGACCTCCAGAGCCTTCCTTCCCATCACCTCTCCTCGCCTCCTGGAGCATCATTAGGAATATTTGACCTAAAAATGAACTCTTCATTTTCCTTGAATTTGGATGAATTCCCAATATTTTATGATCTAATTTGTTTGAAGAAACTTTTATTCTTCTTCCATATCTTAATTGTACACTACTCTAGTTGCCTGTTCAACATCAGTTTACATCAGTTGGTGTTCATCTATATCATAATTTTCTTTCTAAACATCATCTGGTATTCCTTGATAACATTAGCCTGAGCCCCTTAATAGCATCATTTGGTGTCCCGTTGAAATACAATTTTAGCCCTTTTATACTCTCAGCTTCTGCCCTTTGATAACATCAACTTGTGCACCTTCATAACACCATTTCATATTGTTTTATAACGTCAACTTGTATATATTTATGACGTCAACTTGTATTCGTGTATAACATCATCTTGTATCTCTACATAACATTAGTTAAGTCACTTTATAACATCAGCTTGTATCCACTCATAATATCAGTTTGTTTCTACTCGCAACATCAGTTTATGTCCCCTGATAACGTCACATTATATCCCTTATATAACATCTTTTATCCCTTTATAACATCAGCTTGGGTCACTTCTTACAATCATATTTTATCCCTTTATAACATCAGTTTGGGTCACTTTACATCAGCTTGTATCCCTTTTTCAAGCTATGTCATTGATATCACGTGCACTGATACTTAACTTTACACACGTCAGTAACATTGATATGTATATATGTATGTATGTATGTATGTATGTATGTATGTATGTATGTATGTATGTACTGCTTTGTAAATACTACACTTTCTGAAGGCTTATGTAATACTTAAGATTTTTACTTACGTTATGACGATTCCTGCCTCTCCCTCTCACCCCACACGGCCCTCCCACACCCTCTCCCCACACGTCCTTCCCACACCCCCTCCCCACACGTCCCTCCCACACCCCCTCCCCACACGTCCCTCCCACACCCCCTCCCCACACGTCCCTCCCACACACCAACACCACACGTCCCTCCCACACCCCCTCCCCACACGTCCCTCCCACACCCCCTCCCCACACGTCCCTCCCACACCCCCTCCCCACACGTCCCTCCCACACACCCACACCACACGTCCCCCCACACTCCCAAGTAAAACGTTCCTCCCACACACCCATCCCACATATTCTTCACACACACACACACACACACACACACACACACACACACACACCAGAACACCCAGGGATCACTCAGGTCAGAGCTGCGGTGATGCCCCGGAAGTGTTGGAGGCTCGGTTCGCTTGGCTAATTTGCCAGTAATGATGTGGGAGGTGGTAATGCAGGCCTGGTGCAGCCCAGCGGCGGGCCGAGGTGGTTGGTTGGTCGTAATCTCTGGATATCTTTCGTAAATGTTGACATGACGGATGGGTTTTGGCTGCTGGGGATTTGTTGGAGAGGTTCCTGGGAGTGTAGGGAGGAGTAGAGAGGTAGGGAAGAGTAACACGTTCTTGAACTCGGTTACATACTTGAGTTCGCATGAGTTCAAATCCCGGTCGCGGCAGCCGGTATGCAGGGGACACAGCTGTTCATCATTTCCTTTAGGCTGGTCGATAGAATGGGTACCTGGCATAGGCTATATATATATATATATATATATATATATATATATATATATATATATATATATATATCATTTATGTTGTTATACTTAATCGCCGTTTCCCGCGTCAGCGAGGTAATGCAAAGAAACAGACGAGGAATGGTCCAATCCACCCACGTACACATGTATATACATATACGCCCATACACACATATACATTTCAACGTATACACACATATATATACACAGACACATTCACACTTGCTGCCTTCATCCATTCTCGTCGCCACCCCACCACATATGAAATAACATCCCCCCCCACCAGCGAGGTAGCGCCAGGAAAAGACATAAAAGGCCACATTTGTTAACGGTCAGTCTCTAGCTGTCATGTGTAATGCACCGAAACCACAGCTCCCTTTCCACATCCAGGCCCCACAAACCTTTCCATGGTTTATCCCAGACGCTTCACATGCCCTGGTTCAATCCATTGACAGCACGTCATTATATTCCCATGGATTAGGGGAAAAAAGAATACCTCCCACGTACTTCCTGCGTGTCGTGGAGGGCGACTGAATGGGGAGGGAGCGGGGGCTAGAAATCCTCTCCCTTTTTTTCAATTTTCTAAAAGGAACAGAGAAAGGGGCCAAGTGAGGATATTCCCTCTAAGGCTCAGTTCTCTGTTCTTAACGCTACTTCGCTAACATATATAAGCATAAACGCCCCTGCAAGCACATCTACATGCATATGCGTATCAAAAGCTTTCATATACATACACAGACTTATACATATATACACATGTACATATTCATACTTGCTGCCTTCATCCATTCCTGTTGCCACACGGGAAATAGCATCGCTATCCCCAGCTTCAGCGAGGTAGTGCCAGGAAAACAGACAAAAAGGCCACATTCGTTCACACTCAGTCTCTAGTTGTCATATGTAATGCACCGAAACCACAGCTCCCTATCTACATCCAGGCCCCACAGACCTTTCCATGGTTTTCCCCAAACGCTTCACATGGACAGCACGTCGACTCCAGTATACCACATCGTTCCAATGCACTCTTTTCCTTGCACGCCTCTCACCCTCCTGTAAGTTCAGGCCCCGATCGCTCAAACTCTTTTTCACGCCATCATTCCACCTCCAATTTGGTCTCCGTTTTTTTTTTTCTATCTATTCTAATAACATTTTTTCTTATCTTTTTATCCTCTTGTATTTACGTCGGATTTGTGACCTGGATTCGGACTATCATGAGTGGTCTTGCTCTTTGTATAACGATAACGATCTACTCTGGGAGCCAAGGATTCGAAGCCGGATGTCCTCTGGAATGGTTCTGTGAACACGAAATCTGCTGGGAACGCTCGTGCTCGTAGACACCTCAGACGATATTTCCAGTGCTGCTCGTTTTCCAGATCCTCTTGGTAAACTTATATTGTTAACCCTTCAGGCACAAGGTAGACCCTTAAACTTGACCCAACGGTGTGACCTTTGAGCACAAGGGTAGGAAAGTATGACCTTTGACGTGACCCTTAAGAATCATCTTCGTACCCTAGCATCGTTCCTTCGCACTTCAGGCGTTTGACAATTTTTAAGAATTTTTTCTCATCTTGTTCTGACTTACAAACAAAATAACGTCTGAAAATTGAGATGGGTTTCCTTTTTTTATAAAGACTTTGCGGATCCATTTCGTGAGATATCTAAAGAAACTTATAACAATGTAGCTCGAACGAAAAAAAATAATAATGGATTGTTGCAAACTTTGTTACGTTTGTTCAGACTGAATTTGCAGTGAATCTGCCCCGGGATGGGAGTCTGCAGTGATATTTTAAGCTGTGTGTTCACCAACGCAGACGGTCTTGTTCTGCGAAGGCGTAAAGGCAAGAGCATTGCACCTCTTCTGGCCAACATTAACTTGTTTTTGCTCCTCGCTTCCCATTTAGCCACGTCCTCGACTATCTCTCTTCAGATTGCGGTAACCAAGAAGAGATTCAGTGAAGGGTTGGCTGAACATGACCCATCTCGTCTCAGAGATCTTCGCAGTAGACGGTTCCAAATCGAAGCCGAGGTGATGGAACGGTAAAATAAAACAGTCCCTCCTGTCTGAGAAAGAAGCTCATGAGACATTCAAAGAGACTAATGACGAACACGATAGAGTATGTTATGTGAATTTACATAGAGAAATTAAGAAAGTCATGCGACAAAGCAAACGTCTATATGTACCCTGAAGACTTTATGTTAGAATCAAGGGAATCATTATCTATCCAAATGATCCATTAATTACGGAAAACGGGAACCTGATTCAAGATAACGAAGCCATGGCGAAAATCATAAATGACATTTTTGCATCTGTATTTACGATGGAGAGCACAACTCATGTCCCAAATCCAGTTCCATCGATAAAAGAGGAGAACGTTCTGCAACAAACTGACATAAAAGCTGAAGACAAACTATCAGTGATAAACGGAATAGAATAAATGAAACGACAGATCCTAATAAGCCTTATCCGAGGACGATAGAAAGAGGAGAAAAATGAGATAGTTAAGCCCTTCACTGCCCTTTTCAGTAAGTCACTTGTTACGGGAAAAGTTCCAGATTATTGGAAGTCTGCCAGTGTAACACCGATATTCAAATATGGTATTAAGTCACTCTCTGGAAATTATTGTTTAACTAGCTTTAAGTCTGTAGTTGGAAAATTTATGGAAACCATCATTCGAGACAGAATTGTAAGCCATTTAAAGGACTAGCACTTAACAAACGATGCTCAGCAAGGTTTTCAACGGTCGACTCCCAAATTTGCTTAATATCTTTTATGACGATCGATACAGATTTTCAAAAGCATTCGATAAGGTACCACATCAAAGGTTACTAACAAACATTAAGTCACGTGGCATTGATGGGGTTGTACTTCGGTAGACAGGAAACTGGTTGACTGGCCGTAAACAGAGAGTTGTGATTACTGGTCAAGCCTCAGAATGGTTACATGTAAAAAGTGGTGTGCCACAAGGATCGATCTTGGGACCGTTTCTCTTTCTCAAATATGATATTGATAGCTGACTGCATTGCAAAATTATCGAAATCTGCTGATGATACAAACCTAGGATATAAATCAACATATGAATTTGAACGTCTACAGCTTCAAACCGATATAGACACACTGATAGACTAGGCTCATAGCAAATGAATTTTGATATCTATAATTGCAAAGTTTTGCATATTCATAGCGAAACGTGTTCAAGGATCGTACCGTCGTGATCAAGGATCGTACCGTCGTGATCATGGATCGTACCGTCGTGATCATGGATCGTACCGTCGTGATCAAGGATCGTACCGTCGTGATCAAGGATCGTACCATCGTGATCAAGGATCGTCCCGTCGTGATCAAGGATCGTACCGTCGTGATCATGGATCGTACCGTCGTGATCATGGATCGTACCGTCGTGATCATGGATCGTACCGTCGTGATCAAGGATCGTACCGTCGTGATCAAGGATCGTACCGTCGTGATCATGGATCGTACCGTCGTGATCATGGATCGTACCGTCATCATGAATCGTACCATCGTGATCAAGGATCGTACCGTCGTGATCAAGGATCGTACCGTCGTGATCAAGGATCGTACCGTCGTGATCATGGATCGTACCGTCGTGATCAAGGATCGTACCGTCGTGATCAAGGATCATACCGTCGTGATCAAGGATCGTACCGTCGTGATCAAGGATCGTACCGTCGTGATCATGGATCGTACCGTCGTGATCAAGGATCGTACCGTCGTGATCATGGATCGTACCGTCGTGATCATGGATCGTACCGTCGTGATCATGGATCGTACCGTCGTGATCAAGGATCGTACCGTCGTGATCAAGGATCGTACCATCGTGATCAAGGGTCGTACCATCGTGATCAAGGGTCGTACCGTCGTGATCAAGGATCGTACCGTCGTGATCATGGATCGTACCGTCGTGATCATGGATCGTACCGTCGTGATCAAGGATCGTACCGTCGTGATCATGGATCGTACCGTCGTGATCATGGATCATACCGTCGTGATCATGGATCGTACCGTCGTGATCAAGGATCGTACCTTCGTGATCAAGGATCGTACCGTCGTGATCATGGATCTTACCGTCGTGATCAAGGAGTTAAACTCGTGAAACAGGTGTCAACACGGCGGAAAGTACTGGCTTATCACCGCTGAAGAGGAGAGAGAGAGAGAAAGCTTCATCCTCAGCCACACTTCAGGTCGAGATAAGAAATAAAGATAAATCAATAGATAGGACGACCGACCCCCCTCATCAGCGAGCGGTCAGCCGGACGCCTCACTGCCAGCCATTACTGGACCCTCACCCCGCGCCGCTCCCCCAGGGCCGTCTCCACACATACCATATCCTTATTGACATTTACCATCTCTTGACTACGAGTTCCGTTTGCGTTCTTCAGATAATTGTCTTGTCTTTATTTTTATTCATCTTTAATTTTATTCATTTTTATTCATCTGTTTGTTGATTTGTATAGGTTAGATTTTTATGTTTTGTGTTGTTTTGTAAAAATCTGTTGTTGTTTTGTTAACTGGTGTTTCCTGTGTCTTGTTTTTGTTGTTTAGTCTTTATTTGCTTCGTGATTTTGTTTCGTCCCGTAACCGGCATTTGGTGTTTGTTTTTGGTTCGTAAGCTTCGTTGTTTCGTCTCTATTTACTCTTATTGGTCTTCGTTGTTAGGTAAATATATCTTCTATGTTGTTTGGTCTTTGTTTTATGACTGTTGTTAGTCTTTGTTTCGTCTTGCGACTTTCGTGGGTTTTTTTTTCTAATTAGTTTTAAGTCTATTATTTATGACTTGAAGCATTTTTTTTTCTATTCTTTAGGTCTCAGAGTTAACCTAGGAAATGTCTCTTACTTTCGTCTCTAAATTTTGTCATTATTTGGACTGTGGATAATTGACAGAAAAACTATTATTTCTGGCGCGGTCATGAAATTCGGCGCGGAGAAGCCTTGTCACATGTGCGTGTGATAACCAATGTGTAACTTGACCATCTTCGGCTGTCCTGACTTGAAGTACCACGAAAAAAAATGTATACAGATAATTTTCTTTGGCCGAATACTCCCCAGGAAATTTGGTGACGTTGAAGGTAAGAAAAAAGTCATTAGTCCATTTTATATCATTGAACCTCGGCAACAAACCCCAGACATTAATTTAATGTATTTTAAGATTCGCGTCGCTCTTAATGCTTCTGTGGGGTTCAAATGCACCTTTCTCGTTCCTAAAACTTTTTCTCTGCGTACCAACGTAACATTTCAACCAATTGCTTTTAAGATTAAGCGCAGAGATTCTCTACTATGTTTCCCAGATACACAATAACTGTTATGTCGTCTCGGTGATCTAGATAAGTCTAGGTGTGAAGATGTACGGGGGAGAGTCACACGCTGCATTCCCTCACGAATGTTTGCCTCTTCCCGCTACCATGTAACTAACACTGTGATTTCCTTTAGGAAAATGTCATATTAATTTGTACATACTTTTAGACTGTTTTTGTGTTGTAGATACTTTTTAGGGGGTTTTGTTTAACGTAAGTCCATCTGTTCTCTCTTGTAGCAGCTCATTTTCTTTTACGTTTAATCTTACAACTGCTTAATTAAGGTCCTGCAGCAGCAGCTGCCTACGACCTGCTTTACTGTGGGGCTGTTATGGTCTGGTCGTCTTATTAAGGTTTTGTTATTTATCTTGCGAATACCTGGTCTTGCGGTGGATTGTCTCGTAATTTATTCTTGTACATCTTGAATAGTGTAAGACATAGTGTTATGCTATTTTCTTTTATCTTGCAATTGTTTTGTGTACAATATATATATATATATATATATATATATATATATATATATATATATATATATATATTTTTTTTTTTGCCGCTGTCTCCCGCGTTTGCGAGGTAGCGCAAGGAAACAGACGAAAGAAATGGCCCAACCCACCCCCATACACATGTATATACATACGTCCACACACGCAAATATACATACCTACACAGCTTTCCATGGTTTACCCCAGACGCTTCACATGCCTTGATTCAATCCACTGACAGTACGTCAACCCCGGTATACCACATCGCTCCAATTCACTCTATTCCTTGCCCTCCTTTCACCCTCCTGCATGTTCAGGCCCCGATCACACAAAATCTTTTTCACTCCATCTTTCCACCTCCAATTTGGTCTCCCTCTTCTCCTCGTTCCCTCCACCTCCGACACATATATCCTCTTAGTCAATCTTTCCTCACTCATTCTCTCCATGTGCCCAAACCATTTCAAAACACCCTCTTCTGCTCTCTCAACCACGCTCTTTTTATTTCCACACACACACACACACACATATATATATATATATATATATATATATATATATATATATATATATATATATATATATATGGTATATATGTATTGCAGTGGAATTTATTAAAAAAGGGGGTGACTGTATTGTTGACTGGTTGGTAAGGTTATTTAATGTATGTATGACTCATGGTGAGGTGCCTGAGGATTGGCGGAATGCGTGCATAGTGCCATTGTACAAAGGCAAAGGGGATAACGGTGAGTGCTCAAATTACAGAGGTATAAGTTTGTTGAGTATTCCTGTTAAATTATATGGGAGGGTATTGATTGAGAGGGTGAAGGCATGTACAGAGCATCAGATTGGGGAAGAGCAGTGTGGTTTCAGAAGTGGTAGAGGATGTGTGGATCAGGTGTTTGCTTTGAAGAATGTATGTGAGAAATACTTAGAAAAGCAAATGGATTTGTATGTAGCATATATGGATCTGGAGAAGGCATATGATAGAGTTGATAGAGATGCTCTGTTGAAGGTATTAAGAATATATGGTGTGGGAGGCAAGTTGTTAGAAGCAGTTAAAAGTTTTTATCGAGGATGTAAGGCATGTGTACGTATAGGAAGAGAGGAAAGTGATTGGTTCTCAGTGAATGTAGGTTTGCGGCAGGGGTGTGTGATGTCTCCATGGTTGTTTAATTTGTTTATGGATGGGGTTGTTAGGGAGGTGAATGCAAGAGTTTTGGAAAGAGGGGCAAGTATGAAGTCTGTTGTGAATGAGAGAACTTGGGAAGTGAGTCAGTTGTTGTTCGCTGATGATACAGCGCTGGTGGCTGATTCATGTGAGAAACTGCAGAAGCTGGTGACTGAGTTTGGTAAAGTGTGTGAAAGAAGAAAGTTAAGAGTAAATGTGAATAAGAGCAAGGTTATTAGGTACAGTAGGGTTGAGGGTCAAGTCAATTGGGAGGTAAGTTTGAATGGAGAAAAAGTGGAGGAAGTAAAGTGTTTTAGATATCTGGGAGTGGATCTGGCAGCGGATAGAACCATGGAAGCGGAAGTGAATCATAGGGTGGAGGAGGGGCCGAAAATCCTGGGAGCCTTGAAGAATGTGTGGAAGTCGAGAACATTATATCGGAAAGCAAAAATGGTTATGTTTGAAGGAATAGTGGTTCCAACAATGTTGTATGGTTGCGAGGCGTGGGCTATGGATAGAGTTGTGCGCAGGAGGGTGGATGTGCTGGAAATGAGATGTTTGAGGACAATGTGTGGTGTGAGGTGGTTTGATCGAGTAAGTAATGTAAGGGTAAGAGAGATGTGTGGAAATAAAAAGAGCGTGGTTGAGAGAGCAGAAGAGGGTGTTTTGAAATGGTTTGGGCACATGGAGAGAATGAGTGAGGAAAGATTGACCAAGAGGATATATGTGTCGGAGGTGGAGGGAACGAGGAGAAGTGGGAGACCAAATTGGAGGTGGAAAGATGGAGTGAAAAAGATTTTGTGTGATCGGGGCCTGAACATGCAGGAGGGTGAAAGGCGGGCAAGGAATAGAGTGAATTGGATCGATGTGGTATACCGGGGTTGACGTGCTGTCAGTGGATTGAATCAGGGCATGTGAAGCGTCTGGGGTAAACCATGGAAAGTTGTGTGGGGCCTGGATGTCGAAAGGGAGCTGTGGTTTCGGGCATTATTGTATGACAGCTAGAGACTGAGTGTGAACGAATGGGGCCTTTGTTGTCTTTTCCTAGCGCTACCTCGCACACATGAGGGGGGAGGGGGATGGTATTCCATGTGTGGCGAGGTGGCGATGGAAATGAATGAAAGCAGACAGTGTGAATTGTGTGCATGGGTATATATGTATGTGTCTGTGTGTGTATATATATGTGTACATTGAGATGTATAGGTATGTATATTTGCGTGTGTGGACGTGTATGTATATACATGTGTATGGGGGTGGGTTGGGCCATTTCTTTTGTCTGTTTCCTTGTGCTACCTCGCATACGCGGGAGACAGCGACAAAGCAAATAAAAAAAAAAAAAAAAAATATATATATATATATATATATATATATATATATATATATATATATATATATATATATATATATATATTCTATTTCTTTCTTTTTTTTTCTGATTACCTTATATTCCCCTGAAACCTGGCTTCCTAGTTTCCCCTTCAGTATTTTTTTTTTTCTTTCGTCTGTTTCCGTTCGGGAAGTGTGCTTCGTCCTGCAGCTCTCGCGTCCAGTAACTTTTCTGTCTGGGAGTCATTTCGTCCCGCGACTGTTACGTTACTCAGCTGTTTTTCTGAGGTTGTACAGAGCTCCGTCTGATGCCCTCATTGCAAAACCCATCTGCGTCTTCTTCTCATTCTTATGTACACTGGATTACCACAGATAATTCGTGGATTATAAGGAGGCATAGAGATCAGTTACTGCATTCTCAACCTTCCGCACCATGCAGTTGCTTGCAACATGCATGTGCAACGTATGTTAATGAAGGCATTTGCATAAGTTCCCATGCCACCCAGGGAGCTGCCGTCCCCAGGCGTGGGTCTAGCAAGGACTCGCAAGAACCTCAGGAGCCAATATGAAGTTTATCAGTTTATCACAAGAGAAGGACAGATAACAGAAGGCCTGGTGGGCTATGACGAGCTTATCTTCTTCAGGACATGTTATCTGCTGGAGGAAAGTGAAAGTTACCTGACTTCCTCGTATATGTAGCTGGACACGAGATAGTCAGGTATGTATGTATGTATGCCACACTGGGGCAAAACGTTCACAGTGTCTTTTATCCAACCACATCCAGGGTAATGAAACAAGCCACACGTGCTGTGAGAGGTCGTGCTAGGCTTGCCTGATGGAGGAATCCATCGTAACTTCTCGTAGATAAGTAGAAAGGTAAACACTCTCTCTCTCTCTCTCTCTCTCTCTCTCTCTCTCTCTCTCTCTCTCTCTCTCTCTCTCTCCTATCGACGACTACAACTAATTAGTTTTAAATTGAAGTTAATAACTTCTTAGGCAAACTGCTTAGCATCCGTCCATGGAGAATTCCCTGTCATTAGAGTGTGGGGGTCATTAGAATCTAATTCCATCATTAGCTTAATGGTCAGTATCTTATCTTCACGATTTCATCTTTCTGTCTTTCTTTATCCACGATACATCACTTACACTCATTATGCTCAGAATCATGAGGGTCACTCACTGTCACTCATTAACTACAGGATGGTGAGGCAACACCTCTGTCACTCATTGACTACAGGATGGTGAGGCAACACCTCTGTCACTCATTGACTACAGGATGGTGAGGCAACACCTCTGTCACTCATTAACTACAGGATGATGAGGCAACACCTCTGTCACTCATTAACTACAGGATGATGAGGCAACACCTCTGTCACTCATCAAGTACAAGATGGTGAGGATACATGGCTGTC
Organism: Panulirus ornatus; assembly: GCF_036320965.1. Lineage (NCBI taxonomy): Eukaryota > Metazoa > Arthropoda > Malacostraca > Decapoda > Palinuridae > Panulirus > Panulirus ornatus. The sequence goes on along the minus strand of NC_092226.1, from coordinate 30,957,143 downwards.
ACTCATTAACTACAGGATGGTGAGGGAACACCTCTGTAACTCATCAACTACAAGATGGTACATTCGTCTTGGTAGTTGCATCGTGGGCATGAAGGATCTTGGGATATGTTGACACGATGTTTGTAGTGTTGTAGTGTAGTGTGACTTCCAGACAGTAGGCGAGAAATGTGACTCGTGTATGTCTGGGGAGTGTGGTTTCTGATGGGTGTACGTCTGGTGGGTTGGAGTTTAGAAAACGAGTTGGGAGGGCGATTACTTACTGTTTGTCGGGTTTGATTTAGTGTGTATGTATTTTGTCAGTGTTATATATATATATATATATATATATATATATATATATATATATATATATATATATATATATATATTTTTATACTTTGTCGCTGTCTCCCGCGTTTGCGAGGTAGCGCAAGGAAACAGACGAAAGAAATGGCCCAACCCCCCCCCCATACACATGTATATACATACGTCCACACACGCAAATATACATACCTACACAGCTTTCCATGGTTTACCCCAGACGCTTCACATGCCTTGCTTCAATCCACTGACAGCACGTCAACCCCGGTATACCACATCGCTCCAATTCACTCTATTCCTTGCCCTCCCCCACCCTCCTGCATGTTCAGGCCCCGATCACACAAAATCTTCTTCACTCCATCTTTCCACCTCCAACTTATATATATATATATATATATATATATATATATATATATATATATATATATATATATATATATATATATATATATATTTACTTGTTCATACTTGCTCGCCTTGATCCATTTCCAACGCTACCCCGCCCCACAGGAAAAGGTACAAATGTATGAAGGAAAAGAAAAAGATAACATATATTTTCCTCTCCCCAAACCTGATCGCCGCCCCCTGCTTCAGCGAGGTAGCGCCAGGAAACAGACGAAGAAAGGCCACATCGTTCACACTCAATCTCTAGCTGTCATGTGTAATGGTTTACCCCGGACGTTTCACGTGCCCGGGTTCAGTCCATTGAAGGCATGTCGACCCCAGTATACCACATCGTTTTAATTCACTATTCTGTGCACGCCTTTCACGGTCCTGTATTATTCTTGCCCCGATTGCTCACCTTCTTTTTCACTCCATCCTTTCATCTCCTATTTTGTTTCCCGATTTTCCTTGTTCCAGCATAGCATACCCTCTTCTGCTCTTTCAGTTGCACTCCTTATTTTTACACATCTCTCTTACCCTTTCATTACTTACTCGATCAAACCACCTCACACCACATATTGCCCTCAAACATTTCATTTCCAACACATCCACCCTCCTCCGCACAGCCCTATCTATAGCCCATGCCTCGCAACCGTATACGTAATATTGGAACTAATGTTCCTTCAAACATACCCATTCTTGCTCTCCGAGATAACGTTGTCTCTTTCTACACATTCTTCATCGCTCCCAGAACCTTCGCCCCCTCCCCCACCCTATGACTCGCTTCCACTTCCTTGGTTTCATTCGCTGCCAAGTCCACTCCCAGATATCTAAAACACTTTACTTCCTCCATTATTTCTCCATTCAAACTTACATCCCAACTAACTTGTCCCTCAACCCTGCTAAACTTAATACTCTCGTTCTTATTCATATTCATTCTCAACTTTCTCCTTTCACACACTCTTCCAAACTCAGTCACCAACTTCTGCAGTAATAAGGAGGGATGAGGTGAAAAATATTTCGGAGTGGTTGAGACCTGAACAAGCATGAGGGTGAAAAATGTGCACGGGATTAAGTATATTGGAACGATGTGGTATAAAGGAGGCGACGTATCGTCGATGAATTGAAACTAAGCCTGTAAAGCGACCGGAGATAACCACAGAAAGCACTGTGTGGACTGGTGCTGGACAGTCGGCTGGGGATATCCCTGGGGATAGAGGAGAAAGAATACTGCCCACGTATTCCCTGCGTGTCGTAGAAGGCGACTAAAAGGGAAGGGAGCGGGGGGCTGGAAATCCTCCCCTCTCGTTTTTTTTTTTAGTTTTCCAAAAGAAGGAACAGAGAAAGGGGCCAGGTGAGGATATTCCCTCAAAGGCCCAGTCCTCTGTTCTTGACGCTACCTCGCTATCGTGGGAAGTGGCGAATAGTATGAAAAAAAAATACATATATATATATATATATATATATATATATATATTAAACTTCAGAAGGCCTAGTAACCAATGCGGAGCAGCTTGTCTTCACTCAGCCATAGGTAAACATACTTTAACCTAACCTGTGTCTGAAACTTCCCAGCGTGTTAGCATAGTGTAGCTGAGGATCTGTAGGATCCATCAGAAGTGTAGCTTGACGCGGCGCTCAGCGAGGCTCAGGGGGCACGAGGCACCTGCTGCTGCCACAGCACAAGAAGCTAGGGTCTTGGTGTGTTGCCGTCCTTTTTGTCTCCCTCGTATATCCTGATGGCGAGGTCGTAGATACGATGAATGTCTGAGCTAGAGGCGACGTGTGAAGACGGAGGAATGCTCATAGTAAGACTGAAGGGCGTGTGTAGAGAAAGTGTTAGGAGAAATGGCTGCTCTGTATTCCTGTAGAGCCATGACCAAGAGGAACAAATGGCCAGGACATTAGTATGAACAGGAGCTTGTTGGCCATTCCTGCTGGCACGTGATGGAGGGCCGAGTGGAAGGAAGGAAGTAGGACTGGTAAAGAAGCCTCTTGGCATTCCTGGTGGGAGGGAGTGTGTCGCGGTTTGGGTGGCTATAGGGAGGACCTGGTCCCCAGGGAAGTGTACACCCCTAACGTATGGACCAGACGCTGCCTCACGGGGATCCTGCACCACACGAACGTTCCTCCTGGGATAAATAGATGGCGCTGCATTGATATAGATAAGTTTTGGCACGCATACGTATATCTAGTACGGCTATATACACACGTACAGAGAGAGAGAGAGAGAGAGGTTATTTCAGTACTGAAGGATCTTGCTGAAAAATGGTTTTCACGAAAATTTGAAAATCGGTACTTCAGGAGGTTGATAAGTGTAAATAGATTTACATCTCAAGGTTCGCACCGTCGTACTCAAGGATCGTAGCGACATGCTCAAGGGTCGCACCGTCATGCTCAAGTAACGTATCGATATGCTCACGGATCGCACTGTCGTGCTCAGGAATCGTACCCTCTGCTTAAGAGGCTGAAAATAACATACAGAATCATCCTGGTCCCATCGTACACCACCCACCAAGAGGCCCTCATCTTGCTGAACCTGTCCACCCTCCCCGACCAAGACCGTCAACTCACTGCAGTTGGCAGTAACCCGCTGACACACCCCCGTCACCGAGACCTCGTCTCCACAGCTCCCCACTCCCACGCACCGCCGTTCGTCACCACAATCAACTTGCACCCATCAGAGCTCGTACGAACAGATAGAATGACGGTCCTATACCTACTGTTATGGATGACATAAACAATCCATGAATAATTGCAGAGCTAAGCAAGTAAACAGCTCAGTTTTCCTTAGTTTGGCTATGTGGGATGTAAACTACCATATCACTATAACTATTTATCACGTAATGTTCAACTGATTATGATATCTAACTGCATAATGTATACACCATAGTACGTGCTTATCCCGTGCGTGGAAATATCCAGCCCCACCTTGATCATAAGCTCTTGTATGGTTAGTTACCTCGCAACTATTATGACCTCCCAGTTTTGTGATATCTGTAATACCTCGGCTGCGTATTTTCAGCCGAATGGCAGTCTAGACTCAGTAAACCGTTCTTTATTGAATCATCTGTTTATTTAACAACGCTGTTCCACCGTTGAGTGTGTGGGAGGGAGTGGTAGTGGTATGGAAGGGTGTGTTCAGGCCAGGGAGGGAGGGAGGGGGAATGGTAATGGTTAGGGAGGGTGTGCTGGCCAGGAGAGGGAGGTTGCTGGTGATGAGGGAGGGTGTGGTTGCTAGGAAGGCAAGGATTGGCGGTGATGAAAAGGTGTGTGGTGACCAAGCGTATTGGTGGTGAGGGAGAATGTGGAAGCCCTCTGGAGAAGTAAGCAGACGATGGTCCACATCTGCAAGTCTCCCTCATCTTAAAGTCTGGTTCATAAGCTACGCTGTGAGGTTTAGTGTGGTGACCTGCACCAGGTGATGACGAGGCATGCCACTTGTGTTGGTACTCGAAATGCTGACAAGTTCCTCTCCTGCTGGTGTATGACATGGGTCACTCACGCATGCGCCAACATCACCCCGAACCACGTCTTTCAGTGTAATTACCAGTTTTTATGAAATGTTATTACAGTGTAATTACCAGTAATCATGAAATGTCATTACAGTGTAATTACCAGTAATCATGAAATGTCATTACAGTGTAATTACCAGTAATCATGAAATGTCATTGCAGTGTTAGGAGACATATCGGCTGATAGTGATGTCATCAGTTTATTATATTCATGAAAAGAACATTGATAACACGTTTAGCTGTGACACGTATTTTATGATTATATTTCCTCGCCATGGTAATATTCTCAAAGTACATTTCCAAAGTATTACATTTTCAAGTAATTTCTCGAACTCTAACTTATGTACAGTGTTTAATGTGCCAACCTCTCCTTCTTCCCGTGTTAACCATAGTGAGCAACTCTTCCCGCCTTCTCTCTCTCTCTCTCTCTCTCTCTCTCTCTCTCTCTCTCTCTCTCTCTCTCTCTCTCTCTCTCTCTCTCTCTCCCCCTGTGTTGACCTGAGGTTTCGGAACGTTGTCTGAGCATCAGAGGGCGGGCACAACCCCTCTCAGGCGCCCCACGGGGACCTTACCATCCTACGACAACGTGAGCCCCGGGGATGATTCCCCTCAGGTCCTGCCTCACCGGAGGAGACAAGCTTTGTGAGGCATGATCCTCACAGGTGCCAGGCTGGGCTCGACCACACTGAGATAAATGTTTTATTATAGGACTGAGGTGTGCTGACGGCTGGTGATGTACACACACACACACACACACACTCACATTAGTAAGTGGTTAGCGTTGCTGACCATAAATTAGCACGCACGGATGTGAATCCTGGGCGCAGCAGTCAGCCCACACCCACAACAGGTATTCATCCTCCCCTCGAGGCTGGTAGATAAATGATTATTGGCACAGTCTGGTGTGTGTGTGTGTGTGTACATAAACGAGAAAATTCATGTTGTATACATACAAGGTTGATAGATGTGGCAACACGAGTGTAGATCTCTCTCACTGCAACACACACAAGCTGAAGAGACGGGGCCCCGCGAGTGTAAAACTCCCTCTCTGTACAGCACAAGTTGGTGATTAGCAGGGCTACATGACAGCCAGTGGGCGGGAGAGGGAAGACATGGAGGGAGGAAGAGGGTTGACTACCCTAATCAGAGATAACCTTAAGTCAAGGACATAGTGGAAGATGGCTCGTTGAGACGTTATACAGTAGGTATGGTAACTGTAGTAATTGCATATCGCTGGTGACGATATATAATGTCTTTGAAAATCGTAACGATCCAGAAGTAATATATAATGATAACAATGAAGGAACAGCCAGGATGGCGCAAGAAGCAGCAAGACATACTGAACACTTCACAAAGATGGTAAGGTATTGATAAAGAAGGATTTCAGTTATAAAGAGAAACACGGGGGAGTATAGGGCCTCATGGTGACAGAGTCATGGAAACACGTATTCTGAGTGCGTGTAAGAAAACTTCATGTCAGAGAAGACACTGTGATTCACTACACTTATTAGATCTTATGTTCGAATTTGCTGGCATGGATGATGTGAATATCAATATATAATACTTCAGTTAGCAAAGAGTGATCATCTGATGTCTTAGTTTGATCATGTGGTAAATGAGGATGCTTAGAGAAAATATATGAAAGGATATAATCTTGAAACTACATAAAGTCTTAGCAATTTCTATGGCAACGTGACTTGGAATAAAGCCTAAAAGCCAGGATTCAGGGCACCATGGCGAGAGGTTGTGTGAAGTTTACGTTTATGAACCTGGTTACATCTAGCCTCAGAAACAGGTTATGAAAGAAGCAGGAATGGTTAAATATGAGATGTCAAAAGCAAAGGAGCCTCGAGATGTGTAGTGATAGAGATACAGGCAGTGCTTCAACCAGCCAGCAAGGACCGGGTATCCTGCTGTACCAACTATGGCAGATAAGAGAGAGAGAGAACAAAGAAAATTCGAAAAGAAAGTTTCGGAAAAAAAAACAGAAGAAATACAAAATCTTCCCATAAATTCATCAAAATATCAAGTAAAGATCAGCTGATCAGCTTAGGGATTCAAAAGGAAGGGTTGTGGAGAGTGAGGAACTGAATAACTAGCTATAACATTTCTTCACAGTGGAAGACACTTTAGTTCCAACACCAGTGCGATGGAATGGGGAGGAGGTCTTAGAAAATATTACTGAGATATCTGCAAAAGACATGAACAGAATACTAAATGATCTTGACCCATACATAACTCATGTTCCTGATAACATTTCACCACGTGTTCTGGAGACATAAACAAACTCATGGGAAAAATAAGCTCAGAAGATCCGAGCTTTCGATTGTATTCCAAACCATTGTCAAGAATACAGAGTCGAGATGAACATGAGAATATATACAAGCTTAGAAACATGGAGCTGTTCACCTGAGGAACACTAAACATTTGGTCAACCGTTCAATGTTCCTCAGGTCAATAACTTCATGTTCCTTGGCTGGAATGACATGTAGATTTGTAAATGTTCTCAAGCTCGTCTTGCCCCTGTATCCTTAACATGGCTTGGAGGACACTTGAAAGCTTGGAGTTTCTGGGTTCATTTTACCAACAAGTTTACCTACAACGTTTCTTAACGTGAATCGCAAGAGGTGGTGAAGATGTGTGCAAATGCACTTGGGAAACCGCTTAAACTACTGATCAAGATGTTGCTAGTGAAAGTCCGAGTGCCATGAGAGTGGAAATGGGCACAAGTTGTCCCTATCTGCAAGAGAATTAGAAAGCGAACGGTTGACATCCTGCAGAGGAGATATCACATGAGTGAGAGACAACACGTCTTCAGGGAAGTGTGACGAACCTGAAGAAGGTTAGTGGAGTGTTCGTATCTGGACTGCCGAAGAAAACTAGATACAGTTCCGCATGGGAGGCTGATTAGGTAGGTGGATCAGCAGGCAGGAATAATGGGGAGACTCCCTCAAATGACACTTCATCTAGGTGGTGGTGAACGAAGGACGCATGTGAAATGTACCTTATCAAAATGGGATGTCCCAAGTGGAGTCCCTCAAGGTTCTATTCTGGGACCATTAGTCTCTTTGATCTACGTATATCACTTGCCAGAAGGTGTGAACTGGAACCTGATTATGTTTGCACATGACGAAAAGGCCATAAGGGAAGTGTAAAGCTAGAAAGAATTGCATCATCTTACAAGGGACTTAGTAAGTCTGTTATATGGCTGATGAAATTCAACCTGAGCAATGATAAAGTAAGGAGGATGGGTCACGGTGAAATAGGATCTCGAGAAAATATATCTAGCAGGATATAAGCTGCAGGAATCTACGTGTGAGAGAGGCATGGGAGGTATCGGTTTTAACCTGTCGCCAGAGACCCACCTTAAAAGAATGATTTAAGAGACCAGTCGGCCGCTGGCAAATATCAGAATTACAGTCAAGTTCATGGATAAGGCAATACTCAGTTAGCACAAAGATCCAACAGAGAAGTCCACTGGAAGGCAACGAAGATGGTGTCAGAATTAAGTGAGCAGAGTCACAAGGAAAGACGAGAGGCCTTGAATTAACCCACCATGGAAGAAACTTGATTCCAGTCCCCTGATTGATGACGTAGGTAGTGAATTGTTCTTCGAAAGACGCAAGAATGTAACTGGAGGACATAAAATGATATATTAAGGAAGAAACTTTGAAAAGAAAATAGAAAGATGTACTTTCAAAGCTTAAGAATGGTGGATGCATGGAAAAGATTAAATGAGGAAATATTGGATCCTGAGAGCTTACAGAAGTTGACAGAGTTGTGTGACAGTAGAGACAGTTATGTGACAGTAAAGTTGTGTGACAGTAGAGACAGTTATGTGACAGTAAAGATGTGTGACAGTAGAGACAGTTATGTGACAGTAAAGATGTGTGACAGTAGAGACAGTTATGTGATAGTAAAGATGTGTGACAGTAGAGACAGTTATGTGACAGTAAAGTTGTGTGACAGTAGAGATGTGTGACAGTAGAGACAGTTATGTGACAGTAAAGATGTGTGACAGTAGAGACAGTTATGTGACAGTAAAGATGTGTGACAGTAGAGACAGTTATGTGACAGTAAAGATGTGTGACAGTAGAGACAGTTATGTGACAGTAAAGATGTGTGACAGTAGAGACAGTTATGTGACAGTAAAGATGTGTGACAGTAGAGACAGTTATGTGACAGTAAAGATGTGTGACAGTAGAGACAGTTATGTGACAGTAAAGATGTGTGACAGTAGAGACAGTTATGTGACAGTAAAGATGTGTGACAGTAGAGTCAGTGATGTGACAATAAAGTTGTGTGACAGTAGAGACAGTTATGTGACAGTAAAGATGTGTGACAGTAGAGACAGTTATGTGACAGTAAAGATGTGTGACAGTAGAGTCAGTGATGTGACAATAAAGTTGTGTGACAGTAGAGACAGTTATGTGACAGTAAAGATGTGTGACAGTAGAGACAGTTATGTGACAGTAAAGATGTGTGACAGTAGAGACAGTTATGTGACAGTAAAGATGTGTGACAGTAGAGTCAGTGATGTGACAATAAAGTTGTGTGACAGTAGAGAATGTTCAGATGGGACCCCACCGTCCTCACGCACGCACCTGTGGACCTGCAAACGTTCTCACAAAAAATGATCAGAGATACAGACATGAACATGATAACAGGCATATTCATTCACTCACACTAATGCACAAAATCATACACACACACACACACACACACACACACACACACACACACACCTGTATACAGAGAGAGAGAGAGAGAGAGAGACGCACACACACGTCGAGAACGGTCGTGTATTACATGAGGAGGGCTTGAGGGAGGGATCATCACCGTATATAACGGGAATCCTTCTCGCTGGCCACGACCACGGACGGAACCCTTAATCGTGCAGTTGGCGCGCTCAGCCTCCGCCTGGGTGGGTGTGTCTCCCCGCCTGTCGTCGCTTGAGGTGGGCCAGAGGGAGGGACCATTATCATATATAACTGGAACCCCAACACCAGAGTTAATATAACTAATACAAAACGTGATATAAATTCCTCCGGCATTCCACGAAACTCCAAAAGTTTGGCCAATATAAAGAATAGTCTGCAGCGGCCCGGGGAAATAAATAAGTTATTCTTGAGCCAAGTTAGCGCCACGCTGTTGAAATAACAGGAGGGTATGTAGAGAAAATTACTGATGTTCACAAAACAAGAAGAGAATAGCAATATTGCAGAGGGTAAAGAGACATAGAAGGCTTTGAGTGTATAGAGCGGAGGACATACTTGAATGCAGATGAATCCTCAAATGCATATTATGTACACATGGAAATGGAGGAAAAGATTATATGAAGTGAGGAAAGGTATGCCCTGTGGGAGAAGTGTGAAACCTTGAAACAGAAAGAAACATTTGTTGGACCAGAAGAACGAGCCGAGCAAATATCTTTCCTCGAAGGGTCAGTTCCTGGCACTACCTCGTTCAGGCAGGCCATGGCCAAATGCTATTAAAAAAAAACGAACAAAAAAATGCGACGTCTGAAACAAACGAAGCCCAGGGACGTGAGAACAGAAGACAAACCAGGAAAGGGATCGACAAACAAGAAGTTTTCCTCTTCCCACAGTGGCTAGGTGAGGAGCTGGAGAGGTACACACACACACACACACACACACACACACACACACACACACACACACACACACACAGCGCCAGGATAACACTCCATTGGACGCTAGTCACTTGTGCAGACGACGTGGAGGAGTGGCCGGTGCCAGGCGCCGGGACACGTGATAAGGAGATAAGAAGAGTGAGGAAGGGACAGAAACAGGGAGAGTTACACTCACAAACAGATACACAGTGAGAGGGGGAAGGGATCTGATGGCCACCGAGATGAAATAAACAGATAGATGGAGAGAGTGAGAGAGGAACATGAAGATTTGTTTACAGTGATGAAATGTATGGAGAGAGAGAGAGAGAGAGAGAGAGAGAGAGAGAGAGAGAGAGAGAGAGAGAGTGCTTGTGTGTATCTACAATTCTTAGGACGTAACTTTGCTGTGAAGAAAAGTTAAAGGTGAATCAGGAAGAGAGGGCGATAGGAGGAGGATGTTAGAATACGAAAAAATAAAAGACGGAAGAATGGATAGATTGATAGCAGTAGATAAAAGTGATGGAGAAGAGAGTGGAGACAGATGGCCGAGGGAGGAGGGTGGTAGAAGTGAGAGTGGATTTTGTTTCAAGTGAGAGTGGATGTCTCGGGTGAGAGTGGAAATATAGAAAGTGGAAGTCGGGGCTATGAGAAGTAAGAGGTCAGAGGAGAAAGACAAAGAGAAGGATCGTGGTAGTGAGGGAGATAGGGATGGAAGTGAAAGAAGAGTGAAGATGGTATGGGAGAGAAGTAGAAGTGAGAGGGAGGGAGGGAGGCGGAGGAGAGAGAGAAGCAGTGTTCTTCCTCAAGTCGTCTGGTTGTAGAGCACGACAGTACGCCCTTTGATCACGACCCCCCAACCTTAAGGGTCAGGTCAAAGGCCAGGTTAACTTATCTGCGGGTCGTGCCTTCGTGCTTGAGAGTCGTGCCCTCGTCTCCAGGCACCGCACCGTCGTGCTCAGTCATTCCGTGTTCGTGGGTCGTGCTTGAGGGGGTTAAGGATGCCTGGTCCTACCGCTGCGTGGTGAGGTAATGGCCACTTCGAGCCTTTATCACGAGCGCAGGCAGACCTCACGACGCAGTGGTCCTCTGTTTTACATAGAACTTATCTCGGAAGTGTAGGTGAGGGAAGACGGTGCCGTCCGCAGGAGATAAGGAATTGAGAGTGACAGAGGACGTGCAAGTGGTGAGATAAGGGACAGCCAAGAGTACCGCCCTGATAGTGTCTCGGTATATACATGGCGTCGTGACACAGGTGCGACAAGATATATATACACAGCAGAAGGGAATATGTTTTTGAAAGTTAGAGATAGGAGAGCGTTTATTCAGGTTAAGAGGCGAGGCAACGCGAGTGTAAAACTCTCTGCCTGTATCACACACACACACACACACACACACACACACACACACTGGATATTTGGATTACGCCTGATTGGGCCCGCCATCTTCACATTAGATTTTCTGCTTCTAATGTATTCACTTGTGAAATATAGACAAACTAGATACGATAACTTTACCAGTGAGCTGGTGAACCAGTGACTCGGTGAGAGAGTCTGCCGAGAGGCCTGTGTCGGGGCTGTGGTCGCCTCAGTGTGCACACCGTGACACTGACAGAGACCAGCACCAGCACGGGCCTCACCAGGCCATCCAGCACGGGCCTCACCAGGCCATCCAGCACGGGCCTCACCAGGCCATCCAGCACGGGCCTCACCAAGCCATCTGTCACCAAAACTAACCGCCACTGACGGATTTTAGTCATAATAAGGTCAACTATTCTCGTTTTCTTTCATAGTCATTGTAAGGTCGATTATTCTTTCTTTTCTCTCATCGTCGTCAAAATCGTGGGTTTTGCGTCTGTTTTTATTCATTAGTGGACAGCTGTTGAATCTCTACGTACATACAAACATTACCTCCACCCTGGGTAATATATCCCCGTCATAAATCTTAATTAGTCGAACTTTATGGCAGTCCCTCACCGTTTTCAGCCGATGTTCAAATCCGCCAGATATATTATGCTGGACACCAGCTTAACCCTTACGCTGGCTGGACGTCAACCCACCAACAGTATTATAAACTTTTTTTTTCTTATATATTAGGTTGAGATACTGTGCCCCCCTAAGGTGCTGATCACTATGTGAAAAAAAATTGGGGATTCGAGTTCGGAGCCAATTATCAGGTCAGATGAAACAGTCTGGACACCACCATTCTTACGAAATCCTGAGGTTTAAAACCACATTAGTATGTGTGTAAGGTTCTTAATACATCAAAAATATTTTGGAGAAGATAATCGTTGTAGCACATGAACCTATGTGATGTAACGGTTAGCTTTGCTAACCGCGGTGCAGTCACTGGTTGTCCGAGAGCGAGCGTATAGGTTCGAATCCTGGTTGAGGCAGTAGGTCCACAGTGAACGCAGCTGTTCATCCTTCCATAAGGGTTGGTCGATAGACTGAATACCTGACTTAGGCTAGAATATATATATATATATATATATATATATATATATATATATATATATATATATATATATATATATATATATATATATATATATATATATGCCTGAGCATAGAGGAGAGGCTGGAAGTCCTCCCTTCCTGTATAAACTAAAAGAAGTCACAGAGCAAGGAGCCAAGCAAGGATTTTAGCCTCTGCGCTTTTGTAATCTGTTCTTGACGCTCCTCGCTCACACGGGAAATGGTGAACACACAAGAAGGTAATGTAGATATAGTGAGGTGTTTGATAGGCCTGTATAACGTCTGGCGAATATGACGAACCTCATCCTGGATCCCAACCCTCAGCATGCATGACACAATGCGACACATGTGTCACTATAACATGTGATACCCCAGCGTCCAGCCAGCAACCCAGGCAGCGACGTCAATCCTCACACGTGTGGTCAGTGTGTCCAGCCAGGGGTGGAGACATATTTTCTGGTTGTCTTACATGAAGACAAACTGCCTCCCACCAATGGTGAATATTTTCTTCCAGTGGCAAGACTTTCGCTCGCCCTCGCCCAGGACCTGTTTCAGAGACGAACCTCTTGCAGATCAACGTAATTACGTCCTGGCATTTGGTGTCCATATATTGTGTTGACTGTGTGTTGCGTGCGTGTAGGGAGGTTCGCTCTATATCTCTGGCTTAACGTGGAGGAAAACGTGGTAGTCTGGCAGTCTCTACAGGACAGTTAAAGCGAAACAACTCGTGCGTCATCCCTGTTCGCAATCCATTGGCCAACAGGAAAACAACACTTCAGATAGATAGATAGATGTTGTTTTATAACCACATCCTTAGATTCGAATTATTACTCCGAAATACAATCCCACCGTACCATTAGCAGTGAGGCTGGGTGAGGTAACGTTGCCAGTTATTACGTAAAGAACGGCTGGCTGGCCTGGTGTCGCTGGGAGACCTGGCCCACATTACTAATGCATAATCCACTTTGGCCGGCGTCCCGGGTCAGGTCTCGGTGACCTCCACCCTCGGCCAGTCGGGGCTCAAAGGTTCCTCCAGTCGCATAATCGTGTGTACACTGTCGATTAATGTGGGAACATGAGACTGATAAAGTATGTAGGTTTATACGTCCAGGGTCTACCCATTTAGGAGGTGCCCACTGCCTAAAAAGAGTCCCTTTGCTGAAATATTGGCCAGGAAAACATTCGTAAAGTCTGTAACGTAATTCAATTTTCTCTGGTGAGGTCTGTATGAGTTGGGCTGCCTGGGGAACGGGTGCGTGTTGCGTCATAACATTAACGGAGCTTGGAGATAAGGTGCTGACCTTCAGATACCCAGGTGAGATAAGTAGAAAGGAGTTATTCACTATTCCTGTAGGAGGAGGCTGCTTGAAGTAAGTCAGAGTGAAACTTTTTGTCCTTTGAAAGAGATAGACGCTCACAGTGTAAGACCAGTGGGAATGGAGAATAAAATGGTTGTTCATGAGTTTCTGTATTTACGAATGATGTTCAGTAAAGACGGTAAGGGGATGATTAAAGACGAGGAGAGTGTCGTGCAAGGGAGAGGAATCAGAGGTGCACCGGGAGCTGTGATGGATGAGAATTTAAGTGGCGAGTGTGCAGGAAACAGACGTGACGGGGAGCTTGTCCCAACCTTCACCCATGAATGTTGGGTCGTAGCCTTCCTCGAGGTAAATAACCTCTGTAGTACAGTTGGAGTCTGTAGAGAATGAAGATCCGAGAAAGCTTTACAAGGAAGAAAAACAAACAAACAAAAACGGAACGTCGCCGGGACGAAAGCCGACGGTATGGTTAGGTTAATACATAAGGCGGAGGAAAAGACTGGTGAAGAAGACTGATGCTAGTGTGGCTGAAGGCAGAAGAGGAGGAGTAATACAACAAAGAAGATGGAGTGGATGAGTTAACTCGTTTGGGTTTAGGATATTTTTAAGTTGAGGATGCCAGCAGACTTTAGCACATCTGTGGTACTACTTCAGGGAATCAACAGTTGCACAGTGATAAACCAACGGAATAACAGTGTCCCATTAATGATTCAGTAGTAGCATACTAATAAGAAACTGCAGCGCATTAACAAGCCAACATCACCTTTAATGAAATGCTAGAATCACATTTATAAATCAGCTACAATATTGATAAAACAAAAGCACATGAATAATACATACTGAAAATCTTAACTAACTAGTCAACAACACTGTCACCCCGTTTCAAAGGAAATTCAGTGGTAATACCATCCACTCCAGCTGCCTTGCCACATTTCATCTTACGTAAGGCATCCAGCGTCTCTTCACCAAACCACTCTCCACGACTCATTCACTTTGCATACCGACCCATTCACCATACACCTGCCAACTTATCAAACATTCAGCATCCTTCAAACTACTCATTTCATTTCCTCCTCAGTTCATCACTACCCGTCACCACTTCACCATTTGCCTGCCTTCACCGATATTCCTATTTGTTCTCTTGTTTTCTTCGCACATTGTTATCCTCTTTTAAAAATATCTTATTCTTCCTAAAGGTTACTGATATTCGCTTTCCCCAGCTCTAATTTGGCCTCTTTCTCAACCCCTGCACTTTCCTTTTGACCTCTTGCCGCTTTCTCTTACACATCTCCCAATCATTTGCACCTTTTCCCTGTATGTACTGTACATTTACCTTTCTTTTCCCTTTCACTCGCAACGTTACTTCGTCATGCCACCACTCACTAACCCTCTCTAGTCTGTCCATCTCCGACCATACGTGTGCCACACGCATCTCTCGCACGTACCAGCACTACTTCCCCTTGTGCCTCCCATTCCTCACCCACTCCCACAGCTTCGTTTACTCTCACCTTTTGCCATTCTGTACTCAGACTTTCCCGGCATTTCTTCACCCAAGTCTCTTTTTCAAGATCACTTACTCTCACCACTCTCTTCTCACCCATAACGTTTCCCATTTTCTGAAAACCCTCTACAGATCATCACCCTCAACTGCACTTTTTCAGCACATTCACATCTATAAGTTTCTCTTTGGCAAGCCTATCACTTACTATGTAATCCACTCGTGCCGCTGACCATCTTTCCCGCTCACTTTCGTATACTTGTGTATGTCCTTTTTAAACCAGGTATTCCCAGTCATCAGTCCTTTTTCAGACCATAACTCCACAAGCTGTTCACCATTTCCATTCACTTTACTGAGTACACCATGCTCTCAAAAAATACTCTCAACTGCCACATTACTCACCTTTGCTTTTAAACCGCCCATCACTGATACCGGGTCTCTTGAATCAAAACTGCTGACATCCTCACTCAGCTGCTCTCTGAACACTTGCCTCTCATGATCTTCTCATGGCCAGGTGCATAACCACTAATCTCTCGCATCCCACTTTCATTTTCCGCCCAGTTCACTTCCTTACACTCTTTCACACTCCCACAACTCCAGCTTCAACATTAGTGCTACCTTTTCCTTAGCTCTTGTGTCACCAACCCCTGACTTTACTCTTAAGCCATATCCAAACCACTCTTCCCTTTTACCCTTAAGCTTCGTTTCACTCGGAGCCAGAACATCCAGGTTTATTTCCTCAAACTTACCACCTGTTTCCTTTCTTCTCATCTTGGTTACAGCCACACATATTTAGACACCCCAACCTGAGCCTTCGAGAAGGATGAGCACTCCCCTCTTTTAAAAACTGAAAAAACAAGAAGGGGGAGTGGGAGGTGTCCATCCCCCTGCTGGAGGTTGTTAAAGATAATTTCAGCAATATTTTAGTAAAAGATTAACATTTCAGCCAGGCGTTTTCTCATAAAGAGATACAGGCACAAAGCGAACTTACACATACCTAATATTCTCTCTCTTTGAAATGTGTATAACTTGGGCTCACGTAATCTGTTTAGAGCAGAAAATAGTGACACCGCCTTACAAGTGAAGGATAAGATATGTACGTCAAGCCAAAATATGTCATTTCAATGTGTATACAATTTGCATTCATTTCATGTCGTGCCTGTTGTGGCTGTGTGCGACTATCGTGCCTCCCTCTCCCCCACGTCACGTTGCCGTCAAACAGTTCACTCACAATTCTCCACTTATCGCTAACCACGTCGGCCAACCATACCGTCACCTGCTACCAGCCCTACTGTCACGTTATACAACCGCTCTGCCTTCCTCGCTGGGCGGTGAAGCAGCTTATCAGCGCACTGGGTATGGTCGCTCAATTTGGAACTGAGACTTTAAATCTATTTACCTTGTTTTTTTTTTTTTCTCTTTAATGTTGATCCTGATTGTCGAATTTGTTAAGTATGTTGACTGTTGTTATGCAGATGATCATATGTGGCGTTACCGGACTCCGCCCTTATTGTGGTTCACACCGCCCGTGACGCGTCACCTCCCGCGAGGCTGCGTCGTCAACACACAGACAGGAGTACAGACAGAGTCGTCCAGGGACTTCTCACTCGAAAGGACTCCATAATTACCCTGCTACTGATTGCACCGCAGTCTTCAAACTGCAGGAAACCCCCGTTAAAAGTCACCATTAGGTTACCAAATCAAGTGACAGATACATCATTTCTCAACTGTAGTGGTCGTCAGACGTCTCGTTACTGAAAGGAAACCATATGTCACACGTCACAGTGGTGTGTTACTGTACGTAACATCCGACAGACGAAGTCAGTCTAGCACTCGATTGTTCTACGTAGCCACAGCAGTCACCACACCCAAGTGCTGGGAACAACACATGGGTTTACATCAGGAGGAAACCGTGGCCATCCCTGCGGCCAGTGTCGTCCATAACTGCTGGTGGATTTTGTATCCGTCTGGAAGGTACAGCTGCGATACACATCACTACAGGATGTGCCGCTGCTGCCATGTGGAAATTGGTAAGCGTCCAGAGTAACAGCAGGTAGCCCGGGCTGTGTCTTCTCCATAGGTTGGCAAGACGAGGCTGTGGTGAGTGTGTTCATAACTTACCTGTTGTATAGCACCTGATCCTTATGTCATCTCTGACGTTTTACATTGTCTATCATGTTGCTGCCGCCATCTTGAAAATCAACACCTGACACGTCTGGCAGTCAGGTGTTGTCACCTCCGGTTGCTGGTCCTGGTCACCAGATGGCGTCACGTCCCTCTTGTGTGCTCGATTCCTGGGGGCACTAGAGAAATTACCCCCTTTGAAATTTCCCCCATGATCCAGTGATATATACGTACGTACACCTTCATGATTCTGGCTATCCTTTTTACTTCTGAACACCTGTGAGGTATGATGTTTTCAGATGATTAAGTTGTTGAATTTATTAGACTGTTATTACGAGGAGGTGAGTCCCCACTGACCATTGTGTTGTCAGGGTCGGAGGTGTTGACCTCGCTACTCTAGCACTTCCCTGATCAGTGTTGTCAGGGTCGGAGGTGTTGACCTCGCTACTCTAGCACTTCCCTCATCAGTGTTGTCAGAGTCGGAGGTGTTGACCTCGCTGTTCTAGCACTTCCCAGGTTCACTCCTGAGGGGTTCACCAGTGCTGCTCTCTCCCGTCCGTCATCAGAACTATTAAGGAGCGCCATACATGATCCCTGTAGCTTCCTTAGTGGATGGCGCGCCGGTAAGTGGAAGACTAGACGACACCCACATCCCGACGGCTGGGCAGGCATGATCGCAGGGTTGTCCTCCCCTCCATCATCATGATCAGGGGGAATTAGGCGGCCACCCAACCCAACCCTCATCCCCATCCGTCTTTTCTGGTCGCCACCTCACTCCATGTTGTGACTCCTTCCACGTCAATGGACAGGATTAACCGACAATGTCAGATGTGTTATCCAGACATTCCCTCCCGTCTGCCGCTTGTGTCTTTTCCTAGATCCACAGTCGTGGAACTGCAGCACAGAACACCCGCCGGGATCAGTGAACGAGCCGCCAGAGGCAAAAGGGGCCTGTGTCGTGGGAGATGTGAGACAGAATCTTTACAAACAAATAAGAACAAGTGACCTCACAGCTTCATCTGACTCCTTGGTATGTTCCCAGCAGCTCTGGGATGTATACCTGTACATCAGCTAATACTGTATGTGTTGAGGTGCGTCAAATGTATAGGGTATATTGCAGCCGTGTGTGTGACCCGGGGTCATGTTGGGGTGACAAGTTACATGATATGGACGTCACACGTATGGCTTCGTGTTACAGAAGGACCATGCGCGTTACAGGTCATGCGTGTTACAGAAGGGTTATGCGTGTTACAGAAGGGTCATGCGTGTTACAGAAGGCTTATACGTGTTATAGAAGGGTCATGCGTGTTACAGAAAGCTTATACGTGTTACAGAAGGGTTATGCGTGTTACAGAAGGGTCATGCGTGTTACAGAAAGGTCAGATGTTAACCTCAAGTACAACAACAGTTATCTATTGGCACTACCTTCTCAGAATCACCTGTACAGATGTGGTTTTACATAAAATTTATTTTAGTTTTAACTAAAATGAAATAACATACGGTTTCCGTCAGAATAGCGAAGGTTTTCTAGAAACCCACATTACGTGTCGCCATCAATTGCGATCGTGAGAGCCTCATAGATGTACAGCAGTGTGGCGGACGTGAGTTAGCGGAGTCGTAAAAAAGGTTCCATGAAAAGTTTGTGTGATACATACGTACGTCCTGGACGGGTGGCTGCCAGAGCACGTGAGGCGAGGTGGAGGGAGGGCTGGCACTGTGGCCCGGGCCAGGCTGTGTGGCCCAGCGGTGGCTGGTGGTGGCACTGTGTGTGTGTGTGTGTGGGGGGGGGAGCTGTGTCCAGGTTACATTTGATGCTCTAGATAAACTGTGTCCAGCTTATGATTGATGCTCCAGATAAGCTGTGTCAAGGGATCTAGTGTGCGCCCTGGACACTGTCGTCATAACCTGGCATGTGTTACACTGATGGTCTGTGTTGATGGTGTGTGGTGTTGTACCTGGGTACTCACACCTCTCCTCCCAAAGACGTGGCATGTCTGAGAGCCTAGGTTGTGCCTCCTAGGTCTGCTCGTCATGTAGAGAATCCTGTTTCCTGCGACAGCCACATTGTCTCCCGGAAGAAACTGTTTCTTCTGCTTCTTTTTCGGAATATTCGTAATCTCAGGCTTTCGAAAAACCTGAGATTTTTTTCGCCAGTAAGTTCAGCCAGACTCGTGTGTAAGTGCACTAACGCACGCTATATATATATATATATATATATATATATATATATATATATATATATATATATATATATATATATATAATAGCCTAAGCCAGATACCGAATTTGTCGACCTCTAGGGCAGGATGAAGAGCTGGGTTGACTGTGGACATATCGTTGCCGGGACCAGGATGCGCTCCACCCGGGCGGCCCGTGATGCGTCATACCGCTAACCGCTGCGGAGGGCCATTTTGCTAGCGGACTTACACTGTTGATGAACAGTGACTGATGAACAGTGATGATCGCATTCCCTGTAAAGCACTGTCATCCCCACTATGTATTGGACGTGACTAACGGAGGACTGGGGATACGGTTGCTCAGGTGGTGGTGTATTTAGATGATTATATTGACCGTATGTCACCCACCCCCCCACCTGCCTCTCTCTGTATCTACCGTGTGTCACCCCCACACCTGCCTTTCTTTATATCTACCGTGTGTCACCCCCCATCCTGCCTCTCTCTATATCTACCGTGTCGTGTGTCACCCCCCACCTGCCTCTCTCTCTATTTACCGTGTGTCACTCCCACCTGCCTCTCTCTACATCTACCTTAAGCATAAATAAAGAATGATAACATGATAGCACCAGCACCAGCACCCTGCTGCACCAAAATATTGTCACACACAGTACCTACCCCGGCCTGCCTGCAACAGAAACCCTTGCCAGGCAATAACACATGAGTCATCCCTCACTGTGTCCCACAGGGGAATCGAACCGGGCCGCACGGCAGCACATGCCAGTCAATGTGTCCATCCTTACTGAGCCATCTCTATTGTGTCCCATGAGCCAGCTGAATCCTGGAACCCATAGTGGCTCAGGTCACATTATATATATATATATATATATATATATATATATATATATATATATATATTTTTTTTTTTTTTTTTTTTTTCCGCTGTCTCCCGCGTTTGCGAGGTAGCGGAAGGAAACAGACGAAAGAAATGGCCCAACCCACTCCCACACACATGTATATACATACGTCCACACACGCAAATATACATACCTACACAGCTTTCCATGGTTTACCCCAGACGCTTCACATGCCTTGATTCAATCCACTGACAGCACGTCAACCCCGGTATACCACATCGCTCCAATTCACTCTATTCCTTGCCCTCCTTTCACCCTCCTGCATGTTCAGGCCCCGATCACACAAAATCTTTTTCACTCCATCTTTCCACCTCCAATTTGGTCTCCCTCTTCTCCTCGTTCCCTCCACCTCCGACACATATATCCTCTTGGTCAATCTTTCCTCACTCATTCTCTCCAGTGCCCAAACCATTTCAAAACACCCTCTTCTGCTCTCTCAACCACGCTCTTTTTATTTCCACACATCTCTCTTACCCTCACGTTACTTACTCGATCAAACCACCTCACACCACACATTGTCCTCAAACATCTCATTTCCAGCACATCCATCCTCCTGCGCACAACTCTATCCATAGCCCACGCCTCGCAACCATACAACATTGTTGGAACCACTATTCCTTCAAACATACCCATTTTTGCTTTCCGAGATAATGTTCTCGACTTCCACACATTCTTCAAGGCTCCCAGAATTTTCGCCCCCTCCCCCACCCTATGATCCACTTCCGCTTCCATGGTTCCATCCGCTGCCAGATCCACTCCCAGATATCTAAAACACTTCACTTCCTCCAGTTTTTCTCCATTCAAACTCACCTCCCAATTGACTTGACCCTCAACCCTACTGTACCTAATAACCTTGCTCTTATTCACATTAACTATTAACTTTCTTCTTTCACACACTCTACCAAACTCAGTCACCAGCTTCTGCAGTTTCTCACATGAATCAACCACCAGCGCTGTATCATCAGCGAACAACAACTGACTCACTTCCCAAGCTCTCTCATCCCCAACAGACTTCATACTTGCCCCTCTTTTCAAAACTCTTGCATTCACCTCCCTAACAACCCCATCCATAAACAAATTAAACAACCATGGAGACATCACACACCCCTGCCGCAAACCTACATTCACTGAGAACCAATCACTTTCCTCTCTTCCTACACGTACACATGCCTTACATCCTCGATAAAAACTTTTCACTGCTTCTAACAACTTGCCTCCCACACCATATATTCTTAATACCTTCCACAGAGCATCTCTATCAACTCTTATCATATGCCTTCTCCAGATCCATAAATGCTACATACAATTCCATTTGCTTTTCTAAGTATTTCTCACGTACATTCTTCAAAGCAAACACCTGATCCACACATCCTCTACCACTTCTGAAACCACACTGCTCTTCCCCAATCTGATGCTCTGTACATGCCTTCACCCTCTCAATCAATACCCTACCATATAATTTACCAGGAATACTCAACAAACTTATACCTCTGTAATTTGAGCACTCACTCTTATCCCCTTTGCCTTTGTACAATGGCACTATGCACGCATTCCGCCAATCCTCAGGCACCTCACCATGAGTCATACATACATTAAATAACCTTACCAACCAGTCAACAATACAGTCACCCCCTTTTTTAATAAATTCCACTGCAATACCATCCAAACCTGCTGCCTTGCCGGCTTTCATCTTCCGCATATATATATATATATATATATATATATATATATATATATATATATATATATATATATATATATATATATATGATTTGTAAAATAAGTTTATGAACGCTCGTTGTATGTCTTGGACAATCGCATGTTTACCAAATGGCGTCCTAGCTTCGTCTCCTCGATGTATATCAACTGGCTTATATTTCTCTCTTGTGTCTCCCTTGATGATCTGATTATTACACGAAAGTGCACTTGGGAACTTATTGTGTTTCACTTTCCCCGTGGACTCATAGGAATATCTTGATCACGCGCAAAATTGTGATCCTTTCCAATATATATATATATATATATATATATATATATATATATATATATATATATCGGAAAATCTCACAATTGAGCGCGTGTTCAAGTAAATTCCTTCCAATCTACGGGAACTCATCGTATTTCATTTCCCCAGTAACAGCAACATTACCACGAGTGGCGTCAACATCACCACAATAACACCCTCAGCAGCCACAATAACACCCTCAGCAGCCACAGTAACACCCTCAGCAGCCACTGTAACACCCTCAGCAGCCACAGTAACACCCTCAGCAGCCACTGTAACACCCTCAGCAGCCACAGTAACACCCTCAGCAGCCACAGTAACACCCTCAGCAGCCACAGTAACACCCTCAGCAGCCGCAGTAACACCCTTAGCAGCCGCAGTAACACCCTCAACAGCCGCAGTAACACCCTCAGCAGCCGCAGTAACACCCTCAGCAGCCACAGTAACACCCTCAGCAGCCACAGTAACACCCTCAGCAGCCACTGTAACACCCTCAGCAGCCACAATAACACCCTCAGCAGCCACAGTAACACCCTCAGCAGCCACTGTAACACCCTCAGCAGCCACAGTAACACCCTCAGCAGCCACTGTAACACCCTCAGCAGCCACAGTAACACCCTCAGCAGCCACAGTAACACCCTCAGCAGCCACAGTAACACCCTCAGCAGCCACTGTAACACCCTCAGCAGCCGCAGTAACACCTTCAGCAGCCACTGTAACACCCTCAGCAGCCGCAGTAACACCTTCAGCAGCCACTGTAACACCCTCAGCAGCCGCAGTAACACCCTCAGCAGCCGCAGTAACACCCTCAGCAGCCGCAGTAACACCTTCAGCAGCCACTGTAACACCCTCAGCAGCCACAGTAACACCCTCAGCAGCCGCAGTAACACCTTCAGCAGCCACTGTAACACCCTCAGCAGCCACAGTAACACCCTCAGCAGCCACAGTAACACCCTCAGTAGCTACTGTAGCACCCTCAGCAGCCACAGTAACACCCTCAGCAGCCACAGTAACACCCTCAGCAGCCACTGTAACACCCTCAGTGGCTACTGTAGCACCCTCAGCAGCCACAGTAACACCCTCAGCAGCCACTGTAACACCCTCAGTAGCTTCTGTAGCACCCTCAGCAGCCACAGTAACACCCTCAGCAGCCGCAGTAACACCCTCAGCAGCCACTGTAACACCCTCAACAGCCACAGTAACACCCTCAGTAGCTACTGTAGCACCCTCAGCAGCCACAGTAACACCCTCAGCAGCCACTGTAACACCCTCAGTAGCTACTGTAGCACCCTCAGCAGTCACAGTAACACCCTCAGCAGCCGCAGTAACACCCTCAGCAGCCACTGTAACACCCTCAGCAGTCACAGTAACACCCTCAGCAGCCACTGTAACACCCTCAGCAGCCACAGTAACACCCTCAGCAGCCACAGTAACACCCTCAGCAGCCACAGTAACACCCTCAGCAGCCGCAGTAACACCCTCAGCAGCCGCAGTAACACCCTCAGCAGCCACTGTAACACCCTCAGCAGCCGCAGTAACACCCTCCGCAGCCACAGTAACACCCTCTGTAGCTACTGTAACACCCTCAGCAGCCACAGTAACACCCTCAGCAGCCGCAGTAACACCCTCAGCAGCCACTGTAACACCCTCAGCAGTCACAGTAACACCCTCAGCAGCCACTGTAACACCCTCAGCAGCCACAGTAACACCCTCAGCAGCCACAGTAACACCCTCAGCAGCCACAGTAACACCCTCAGCAGCCGCAGTAACACCCTCAGCAGCCACAGTAACACCCTCAGCAGCCACAGTAACACCCTCAGCAGCCACAGTAACACCCTCAGCAGCCACAGTAACACCCTCAGCAGCCACAGTAACACCCTCAGCAGCCGCAGTAACACCCTTAGCAGCCGCAGTAACACCCTCAACAGCCGCAGTAACACCCTCAGCAGCCGCAGTAACACCCTCAGCAGCCACAGTAACACCCTCAGCAGCCACAGTAACACCCTCAGCAGCCACTGTAACACCCTCAGCAGCCACAGTAACACCCTCAGCAGCCACAGTAACACCTTCAGCAGCCAGTGTAACACCCTCAGCAGCCACAGTAACACCCTCAGCAGCCACAGTAACACTACTGCCTACAAAGCTGGAGCGGCCTCAGCAACGGTCATGTATCAAGGCATTTGTGTTAGACTAGTAATTATACCACTTGGTAGCCGCCCACATACCAGCGGGTATGAGACATTACTCTCACACGTATGTTATACTTTGTGTCGTTATATCTCATATTCCCACACGGTTGCTGAAGGGAGGAGAAATATGGTTTAAAGTTTTCCCTGTCCGAGCAAACTGGTAGTGGTTGGCAGTGGGATTGTTGTACTGGTTGACCTCATCTAACCTTACGAGTACGACAGTTTGACCCTGGAGCAAGTAGTTACGACGACCCTTAGGTACGACGGCGGGTCATCTGAGCTAACCTTTCAGGTTCAGGTCAAAGGCTCTGCCATCATACCCAGGCCTCGTAATGTCATGCACATAAATGTTTTCTTAAATCTGTGATTTGCCATTCTTTTCATCTGTGAGTGTTATTCTACTTATTATCTTCATACAACGTTATTTTCATCAGAGGACTCTGTATGATGTGAATCTACCTCAGACTACAAGAGAAAATGTGCAGATCTGGATATGTAGGAGTCTCGTAGATGTACAGTCTCAATGTGGCAAGTTCTTGGTGTCATTTGTGAAGGAACCTGTCTAACATTGTGTTGTGGTTGTGTCAGCTTACTGTGGTCAGTTGTGGCTGTGTCAGCTTACTGTGGTCAGTTGTGGTTGTGTCAGCTTACTGTGGTCAGTTGTGGTCATGTCAGGTGAGGATGGTGATGTGGTTAAGAAAAGACAAGACGCGAGCTTAAGGATTCCCTGTGCGAGACTCACTCCTAAGTGGTTGACCCAAGGAGCCATTAACATTTGACTCTAACTCCCAAGTGGTTAAACCGAGGAGCTTTTTAAAGTTTACTTTAACTTCTAAAGGTCAACTTGACCAACACTTCACAGCAGCTACAACAACCCTCTGGTGGATGTACCTACAAAGCTACACCTCCAGCGACCTCAACTGCTTTTGATAGATCATTTTGGCTCTTAACAATGACCTAAAATTGTCAGTTGACCTAAAATTTTGATAACTGACCTTGACTTCGACAGATGACTTGGACTTTTGATAGTTGACCTAGACATTTGAATGTTGACCTTGCTTTCCAACAGTTAATCTTAAATTTTAACAAGCGACCTTAACTTTTGACACGATATCAGCTGCAAATAGCTGACCTTAACATTTCACCGTGGCCATTATGACGATCGCGTTCAAGCAACTTACAGTAACCTCGTGTGACCTCATATGACCTAGGCTTGCTACTCAGGTCAGAGTTCGGGAGGAGAGAAGGTCGGCCACATCTGGTCTTCCCGCAATGAACGAGCATGTATAATTCTCAAGAGGCCAATTCCATGTGGAACGGCAGTCATACAGTCGACCTCCCTCATGTTTCGCTGTTTGGCTTCTAGACAAGACACCAACGTACGCCCACCAAGAAATTCGGAGCCCACCAAAAAAAAAGAAAAATCCGACAATCCACCTAGAAATATGAGAGAGTTCAAGGTAGCATCAGCCACTGAGAAAATCTGAGATCCCGCCAAGAAGATATGGGAGTTCAGTAAAGAAAAGCAAAGACAACACCAAGAAATCTGAGAGTACACTGAGAAAATCTGAGAGCTTAACAAGACCATTAGTGAGTCCGCCACGAAATCTGTGATCCCACCAAGAAAGTCCGAAAGACCAACGAAAAATCTGAGCCCACCAAAAAAACCCTGAAATCCCACAGATAAATTCCAGAAGATTGTCAAGATAAATAACGATTCCGATGACAAAGCCTGGGAGTCTGCTGAGAAATATGAGATTCCACCAAGAATATATGAATCTTCGTCCAGAAAGTCTGAGAACCAACCGAAAGAAATCTAGAAATTCAGCAAGAAAATCGGAAGGGTCCTTAAAGAATATGAAAGCCAGCCATACAAACCTCAGAACCCATGACGATGATCTGCGGGCTCGCTACAAACCCTGAGCCAAGCCAGGAAATCTGCGTGGCCACGAGACCCGTGAAGGACCCAGTACCTCACGGTTCCAGTACCTCAGTGTTCCAGTACCTCAGTGTTCCAGTACCTCAGTGTTCCAGTACCTCAGGGTTCCAGTACATCAGTGTTCCAGTACCTCAGTGTTACACCCAGTATGATGGAGAGCGAGTGGTAGACTATCCTGTAACTCTTGTATTATCTACTTTACTCCTGAACTGTTATCGCCAGTCGTCGCCAGGAGACCTCAGGTGACCTGGGATTACCCCTGCATTAATTTCTCGGTGATCGTAATGACGTCGTAATTGATCGCTGGGACAACGTAGATAAGGGTACCCTCCTCCCCCATGACACTAATTATGATGTCAGTCAAATGGTTTAATGTTATACGACATTATGCCATATTTTCAGTAATTAGGAATACATTATCACGTCGCAAGATTTGATGTTGAATGGGATAAACTCTAGGGAGTCACAGGACCACACCACGAGGGATCTGGGATCCCGACGTGAGATTTAGGGAGGGAAAGAGGGGGTTAGGGATCAGGGAACCCTCGTTGATTTCCATCCGTGGTGGTGGATGATACAGACACGTACGTACGTACATATGGACTTAAGTTTTATATTCATCAGTTTCATGACCTGCAGAGTTCGTGGTACTTCCTCCTCTTGGTTAGGGTACACCATCTCTTTCCCGAAGAGGGTCATCCACTCCCTCACTCTACACAGTCTCCACTCACCATCCGGTCCCTCACACCACATTGTCTCCACTCCTCACCCTGTCTCTCTCTCCACAGTCTCCCAACTCACCACTTGGTCTCTCACTCCAGACAGTCTCCACTCCTCACCAGGTGTCTCGCTATTCACATAGTCTGTCTCCCCAGTTAACTTCTCACCCCAAAATAAACTCACTTTCCACACAGTTTCTTTCACTCTCCGCGCAGTCTTTTCCTTACCACACACACACACACACACACACACACACACACACACACACGAGACAGGGTCCCACGAGTGTAAAAATCCCTCCCCGTACAGTTGAAATAAGACACATATACGCTTCCAAAGTGTGAAACAATAGAGAATCAGATCTTGTATGAGGAAACTACCGGATGTATATGACCGAGTCAACAGTATTGTCGGAGAAAGGAATCTGGTGATGGATTACATGTTCTTAGACTGCGTGAGAGCTTTTGACACTGTCCCCTGCATGCAAGCTGGGGTCAGAGGAGGGCTGACCAGACAGACAGACTGATAACTTGATAATTGAGAGGGAAAAGAGAGCATATGTCAGGGGGAGCCGTCTGATGCTGAGGGAGGGGTGACAAGTGGGGTCCCTTAAGGCTCAGTGCTGGGGCCATCATTTTCCTGATGCATGTACCTCTGGCCTCCAGAAGGGTACAGATCCCTCGCCGTATACACAAAGAGACATTAACACACACACACACACACACACACACACACACACACACACCATACTACTCATAGACATATTTCTGGTGCTCTGATACTGTACTTACACTCATCGTTTTCTCTCAGCCCATGCACTCCCAGCAACACCCTCACAGTAGCCACACTCCCAGCACATCCCCCAGCGCGCCCCCAGGACTGCCGACTCGCCCATTGCCTTTTATTCCGGTCATAAATTTTGCAACACGTTTTCGTTATCGTCCATGGCTGTGGCGGAGCCAGTACACACTTCCGGCAGTACACGACCCGCCCCACGCATCTTGATTCGTGTTCTGGTGCCACACGAATCTACTGCATACGACGAATTTCATATACATCAGTCAGGTTAACATATACATCAGTGGGGTTATTATATATGTCAGTGGAGTTAGCATATACATCAGTGGGCTCAACATATACATCACTGGGGTTAATATACACGACAGTAGGGTTGTCATATACATCAGTTGGGCTTACATATCACTGGGGTTGACATATACATCACTAGGGTTAATATACACGTCATTGTGGTTCTCATATACATCAGTGGTGTTTCCACATCAGTGGGGTTAACATATACATCAGTGGGGTTTCCACATAAATGGGATTAACATATACATCGCTTGGATTAATATATACATCAAGGGGGTTAATGTATACAGAAAGCGTCGGCCAAAGAAACGTCTGTGGCCACCACAAATATGAGCGCTTGTTTCATTGTACACATTCATACATGCAGGTTTAGGACATGCACACAGACATACGAGTATAAACATTTATA
Organism: Panulirus ornatus; assembly: GCF_036320965.1. Classification (NCBI taxonomy): domain Eukaryota; kingdom Metazoa; phylum Arthropoda; class Malacostraca; order Decapoda; family Palinuridae; genus Panulirus; species Panulirus ornatus. The sequence goes on along the minus strand of NC_092226.1, from coordinate 30,928,452 downwards.
TGTGTTATAGATGAATGTGCCTGATGTGTATGTTTATGTCTAGGGCTTGTAGCACCCACGTGAGAGATAAGAGCGTCTTAATTTATGGACCTCTGTGGTGTATCGTTAGCGTTCCTGACCGTGACGCATTCACAGGCGGCCCACAGTCGAGCGCATACGTTCGAATCCTGGTTGTGGCATAACCCTACTCTGACATCCTCTCAGGCTTGATGTTTCAATCCTTTGACACGTCGTAGTAGATGCCTTTTCTCAACATTTGTTTTTTTTCTTTTTAACCGATATCTTACATAGGATTCGATGCTTTATCAGACAGTCATTGGTAACAGAGTTGTATACCTACTCACACCAAGAAGTTATTTGTATACTGTATATATCATGAAGGGTCGATGAAATTCACCTATTGTACGCGACTTGGGAAAGACAGAGACATATCTCTGTTCCTGGGGTCACTTACATTATTGAGACGTGTATAGGATAGGGCCATGCATACGATGGAATCATGTACATGATATACGATGTACATGATAGAGCTATATACATAATGAAAACATTTACAGGATGGAACCAAGTACGCGATGGAACACGGTCCAGTCATATACATGGTTCTGTCATATACATGTATCCATCATGTACATGGTACCATCATATACATGGTTCCATCATATACATGGTTCCATCATGTACATGGTTCCATCATGCATGCTTTTGTCATATACATGATTCCATCATATACATGGTACCATCATATACATGGTACCATCATATACATGGTTCCATCATATACATGTATCCATCATGTACATGGTTCCATCATGTACATGGTTCCATCATATACATGGTTCCATCATGTACATGGTTCCATCATGCATGCTTTTGTCATATACATGATTCCATCATGTACATGGTTCCATCATATACATGGTACCATCATATACATGGTTCCATCATGTACATGGTTCCATCATATACATGGTTCCATCATGCACATGATTCCATCATGCATGCTTTTGTCATATACATGATTCCATCATGTACATGGTTCCATCATATACATGGTACCATCATATACATGGTTCCATCATGTACATGGTTCCATCATATACATGGTTCCATCATATACATGGTACCATCATATACATGGTTCCATCACGTACATGGTTCCATCATATACATGGTACCATCATATACATGGTTCCATCATATACATGGTACCATCATATACATGGTTCCATCATGTACATGGTTCCATCATATACATGGTTCCATCATATACATGGTTCCATCATATACATGGTACCATCATATACATGGTTCCATCACGTACATGGTTCCATCATATACATGGTACCATCATATACATGGTTCCATCATATACATGGTACCATCATATACATGGTTCCATCATGTACATGGTTCCATCATATACATGGTTCCATCATATACATGGTTCCATCACGTACATGGTTCCATCATGTACATGGTTCCATCATGTACATGGTTACATCATGTACATGCTTTTGTTATGTACATGGTTCCATCATATACTGGGTTCCATCATATACATGGTTCCATCATGTACATGGTTCCATCATGTACATGGTTCCATCATATACATGGTTCCATCATGCACTTGGTTCCATCATATACATGGTTCCATCATGTACATGGTTCCATCATGTACATCGTTCCATCATATACATGGTTCCAAAGTACATAGGTTCATCATGCATGCTTTTGTCATATACATGGTTCCATCATATACTGGGTTCCATCATATACATGTTTCCATCATAGACATGGTTCCATCATGTACATGGTTCCATCATATACATGGTTCCATCATATACATAGTTCCATCATATACATGATTCCATCATATACATGGTTCCTTCATGTACATGGTTCCATCATATACATGGTTCCATCATATACATGGTTCCATCATATACATGGTTCCATCATATACATGGTTCCATCATGTACATGGTTCCATCATGCATGCTTTTGTCATATACATGGTTCCATCATATACTGGGTTCCATCATATACATGTTTCCATCATAGACATGGTTCCATCGTGTACATGGTTCCATCATATACATGGTTCCATCGTGTACATGGTTCCATCATATACATGGTTCCATCATGTACATAATTCCATCATGTACATAATTCCATCATGTACATGGTTCCATCATATATATGGTTCCATCATGTACATAATTCCATCATGTACATGGTTCCATCATATACATGGTTCCATCATATACATGGTTCCTTCATGTACATGGTTCCATCATATACATGGTTCCATCATATACATGGTTCCATCATATACATGGTTCCTTCATGTACATGGTTCCATCATATACATAGTTCCATCATATACATGGTTCCATCATATACATGGTTCCATCATATACATGGTTCCATCATATACATAGTTCCATCATGTACATGATTCCATCATGTACATAATTCCATCATGTACATGGTTCCATCATATACATGGTTCCATCATATACATGGTTCCTTCATGTACATGGTTCCATCATATACATGGTTCCATCATGTACATAATTCCATCATTTACATAATTCCATCATGTACATGGTTCCATCATATATATGGTTCCATCATGTACATAATTCCATCATGTACATGGTTCCATCATGTACATGGTTCCATCATATACATGGTTCCATCATATACATGGTTCCATCATATACATAGTTCCATCATGTACATGATTCCATCATATACATGGTTCCATCATATACATGGTTCCTTCATGTACGTCGGAGAATCCTTGAGTGAACACAGGTAGTACCGCCCACCAACATTAAGGCTTCACACGCCCTCTATAAAGACCAGTTTCACCTGGGACCTGCCTGTGGGGGAGTGAGTTCATGTGTCGTGAGGGAATTTGTGACGTGTCACCTTTACCACCTCGCTCCTGTTGCTGGGTTGATACTGACACACCAGATTCTTTCGAGCGTTTCAGCGAAGGCTGCTGGCAGCTGTACCGCACACGCGAACCTACATCTTGCTATGCTGTGTGGTGCTAGATAAACTATTACTTAACAACAACAACAATAATGATAATAATAATAATAATTAAAATAATAATAATAATAATAATAATAATAATAATAATAATAATAATAATAATAATGATAGTAATAATAATAATAATAATAATAATAATAATAATAATAATGATAATGATAATAATAATAATATAAGGATAATAATGATAATAATGATAATAAGGATAATGCTAATAATGGTAATGATATTAATAATGACGGCTGTCAGATTACAGTTGCACTTAATAACAATACAGATGTAGTTATTACTGGTGTCTGCCATGTGCCATGAAATACTTTACTCTCATGATGGAGGGAGTGAGATGATGTGGAAGAAGAGATGTGATGTCGATTTTTCTATAGCATTCTGAAAAATTATTTTGATGTTCTTATTATGATGCGATTAATCTGTGATGGTCTTCACCCTCTCGCGATGTTTACGAAGACCACAAGTTGAAGATTGTCTATATTTTCGCCTCGTTAGCACACACAATAACCACACACACACACACACACACACACACACACACACACACACACACACGTTTACATAATTCTAGTTATTCGATAATGTCTTTCATACGTTGTACTGAGTACATGAAGTGAAACATGTAACCCTTCAGAGCTTAATATTAGGATTTAGAAATGTCCCAAATACCTTGATATAAACAGATCCAGTAGACGTTATCTGATAATAAAGATAAGAGTTAATAAAGATAATGAAGAGAATTGACAGTCAGAGGACGATGATAAGAAAACTTATAATGAATCTCAATAAATGTAAGAATAAATGGATAAAACAAGCGAAGGGAAATACAAACGCGCAGAATATTACAGGCTGGCGAGGTAGAGGGGCAGTGTGGCTGTGGTAAGGTTATGGAACATATAAAAAGTGTATAGCCACATCCAGCGGGCGGCCGCCATCACAGATATATCATGTACAGACTGGGTCGGAATGACCACAAATGTTGGCTTAATAATTTCCTCGAATTTAGCAGATGTGTCGTGGGGCGGGTCGGCCGCCATGACCCAACCCTCCTACGGCCATGGCCCATTTTTGTGGCCATTCCTGACCCGAGGGGGTGATGTCAGCCGGCAGTCACTGGCCAAGGGAACAGTGACTGGTTCGAGGGGGAAAATCAATTGCCCAAGGGAACAGTGATGGGTTAAGGGAACAGTGACTGGTCAGAGGAAGAGTAACTGGTCGAGGGAACAGTGACTGGCCAAGAAGACAGACTGATCGAGGGAACTGACAGTTCAGGGAAGAAGTGACTGGACATCGGAACAGTGATTAGACAACGGAACAGTGACTGGTCAAGGGAACAGTGACCTGGTCAAGGCAATACTGAGTCTGATCCTAGAAGCAACAAATCAAGATAAGGATCATATAATGTGACCAGTGTAACAGTGACTGGGATAGACAGTGGTGTCTTAAGTAGAAAACGATGACCGGATTAGAGAGCAATGAGTTAGAGAAAAGTGACTGAGTTAGAAAACCAACGACTGTGTTCGAGAACTTAACCATGTTGAGAGAACAATGACTGAGTTAGAAACCAGTGACTGTGCTCGAGAACTTAACCATGTTTAGAGAACAGTGACTGAGTTAGAAACCAGTGACTGTGTTCGAGAACTTGACCATGTTTACGGAACAGTGACTGGGTTAGAGAACATTGTCTGGCCTGAAAAACAGTGACTGGTCAGGTGGAAAGTAATTGGCCAGGGGAATAGTTTCCGGCTAATGCTTCACTGCAGCTTATCCTCCTCCAGCTGGTGGCTCACGACAGCTTATCCTGCTCCAGCTGGTGGCTTACGGCAACTTATCCTGCCCCAGCTGTTGGCTCACGACAGCTTATCTTGCCCCAGCTGTTGGCTCACGACAGCTTATCCTGCCCCAGCTGGTGGCTTACGAGAACTTATCCTGCACCAATTGGTGTCTTACCACAGCTTATCCTGCTCCAGCTGGTGTCTCACGACAGCTTATCCTGCCCCAGCTGGTGGCTTACGAGAACTTATCCTGCACCAATTGGTGTCTTACCACAGCTTATCCTGCTCCAGCTGGTGTCTCACGACAGCTTATCCTGACCAGCTGGTGTCTCACCACAGCTTATCTTGCCCCAACTGATGGTTCACGACAGCTTCTGCCCCAACTGGTGGCTCACCACAGCTTCTCCTGGCCCGGCTAGTACTTCACATGGGAGAGCAGTGTGGCGGGTATCCACCTGACGGAGGAGAGGATACACCTGTTGGTATCCCTGCTGCCGCTCTCAACACCTGCAGCAGCGTTGATATTGCTCACAAATAGTTTATCTGGTGGGGGTCGGTCTGGGCGGTGTGTGTGTGTGTGTGGAGTGTGAGTGGCCGTTCGTTATCTCCTCCTGTACGCTGGTCCTGAGGCTCGTTCCCTCCCCTTCCTCTGGACCGAAACATTCCTCGAGGACCAGCAGACATCCGTCAGTATATGTGTTATCGTATCCTCAGATGATAACATACTGGAGACGGATGGAGATAGGCGCACAGGTGGCCAGTAAACTGTCTTACGGGGTTCCGCAACACACAAAACCCCACACTTGTTTACCACAGTAATTTGAGCTGCTTTCGTACGCCGCGCCTTGCTACACCTCAGCTATATGTGTGATTGTTGGCTATACTGGAAGGGATGTGAGTTTACAATTCTGGGGCCATACCTCTTAACTTTTTCATACAGTTACCTGAATATTATTATTATCATTAATATCATTATTATTATTATTATTATTATTATTATTATTATTATTATTATTATTATCATTGATGTTATCATTATCATTATCATTATTGTTATTATTATGTGGGACTCAAAGGGTGCAATAGAAAGTATAGGTTACAGCGAAATACAGTGAATGAACTGAGGACTCAGTAGCTGAGGGACGGAGGTGAGGCCTGGAAGGTGATCTAAGGGACAAAAGTGAGGCGCGATAGGTGACCTGAGGGACGGAGGTGAGGGCTGGCAGGTGACCGGAGGGACGGAGGTGAAGCCTGGCAGGTGATCTAAGGGACAAAAGTGAGGCGCGATCGGTGACCTGAGGGACGGAGGTGAGGCCTGATATTGTGACCTGAGGGACGGAGGTGAGGCCTGACATTGTGACCTGAGGGACGGAGGTGAGGTCCACCAGGTGACGTGAGGGACGTAGGTGAGGCCCGGCAGGTGACGTGAGGGACGGAGGTGAGGCCCGACATTGTCACCTGAGGGACGGAGGTGAGACCCGCCAGGTAACGTGAGGGACGGAGGTGAGGCCTGACATGTGATCTGAGTGACGATTGTGAGATCAGAGGCAGGGATAAGGTTGCAGATATCTGGCCTTTGATTCAAGTCAGGTCAGACCTGGTTGCTGGGCGTACCATGTACAGCCAACGACTGACTGCTCTCTCCCTTGGGCCAGGGTTGAGTTGATCTTGCGAGGAACTTGGAAGTTGATCCGTTGGTGGTAAGACAGAGAAAAGGTAAATAAGATTGGCTAGTGTTGCGTTAGTGTTGCTTGCGTTGCTGGAGTAGAACTGTGGAAAACTGTGTTTTGAAATGTTACACAACCTGAGGACTTTATCAAGGAAGACAAGAAGAAAAGTGAAATCTAAATTGTAAATGCTACTTATATTGGCTTGACGAAGGTCAGCAATGCTTCAGAATTGATATAGGAGTCATTATTATTCCATTGCTGCTGAAGTATTGATGATCATTGGTAATATGGGAGTCATTCTCATTCATGGGAAGAAGGTAGAATGTGTTGCCATGACATCAGTACGCGTTGTTACCCTGGTGAGGGCCAGGAACGTGGTTTATACAACGTGTCTCTGTCTATAACTTGGTTGACTGTAGCGGGAACCGTGAGGTACACCCGGACATTCGTTTGACCTGTGTCGTAAAGTGTGCAGATATGATGAATTCACCGGGATATATGTTCTCTACAGTGGAGCTCTCTCTCTCTCTCTCTCTCTCTCTCTCTCTCTCTCTCTCTCTCTCTCTCTCTCTCTCTCTCTCTCTCTCTCTCTCTCTAACGACGAGACTCGAACCGCTACCACTTGTATAGGAGCCAGGGACGGTAACAGCTAAGTTCTGGAGCCCACGATAGAGGAATGATCATTCAGTTGCTAGTAACCAAATACCCTTCCTCTCACGATCGAGAGCAGCGCGGTCTCCGTTAGTCATTATTCTTCTGGCTCACAGTAATCACTTTGCCGATCATACCGTCAGACGTAGAGGTGTACGAATATACGATGTATAGTGCAATTAGTGCGCGCCTTCATAGAACACGTACTACCTTCCGACAGCTGGTTTCGAACCGCTATCTTTTGTGTAGAAACTGGGGACGCTGATATCTAGGCTATGGAGCCCATGATAGAGAAATGGCTATTCAGTTTAGGAATTTGCAAATGTTTGAAGGTATAGTAATTCCAATGATGTATGGATGCGAGGCACAGCTTAAAGAAAAGGTGTGGAGGAAGGTGGATGTGTTGGAAATGAAATGTTTGAGGAAAATCTTGAGGAGAATATGTTGTGTGAGGAGGATTGACCGAGTACCTAATGATAGTGTTAGAGAGAGGGGTGGTCATAAGAGGACAATGGATGAGAGAGCTGAAGAAGGTGTGTTGAAATGGTTTGGACATATGGAGAGGATGAGTAAGGAGAGGTTGACAAAGAAGATATATGTGCCAGAAATGGAGGGAACTAGGAGAAGGGGGAGACTGCATGGGAGATGCAAGGGTGGAGTGAAAAAAGATTTGAACGATCGGGGCCTGAACATGCACGAGGGTGAAATGCATGCGCGGGATATAGGGAAATGGAGCCTCGTGGTATAAAGAGGATGACGTGCTTCAAGCGAACTAAACCAGGGCATGTGAAGCAACCAGGGAAATCCACGGAAAGGTTTGTGGGGCCAGGCTGTGGATAGGGGGCTGTGGTTTCGGTTCTCTTACAAATGGCTGCCAGAGATTGGATGTGAGCGAATGAGGCCTTTTGTTCCTCTGTTCCTGGCGCTAACGCGGGAAACAGCGAACAAGTATGAAAGAAAAACGTGTGTGTGTGTGTGTGTGTGTGTGTGTGTGTGTGTTTGTTTGTTTTTCAGGATTTATGACAAAAGAGACATACGATGAACATTCATTTGTTTGTACTTTCATTTTTTTTGCTGCAGTAACCAGATTATCTGAGTCTGTGAGCTATTACCGAGAGTCTGTACTATGACCAGGGTGACACACTCAGCAACGTACCTCAGCGTTAGGCGGTACTTCTG